>NW_027308142.1:0-182000 GCF_047496885.1 Scyliorhinus torazame | reverse complement strand
ACCCACAGCCCGGCCCTCCGCCACCCAGCACTTCCCACGGCACCCACAGCCCTCCGCCACCCACCCCTTCCCACGGCACCCACAGCCGGGCCCTCCGCCACCCAGCCCTTCCCACGGCACCCACAGCCCTCCGCCATCCAGCCCTTCCCCCGGCACCCACAGCCCGGCCCTCCGCCACCCAGCCCTTCCCACGGCACCCACAGCCCGACTCTCCGCCACCCAGCCCTTCCCACGGCACCCACAGCCCGGCCCTCCGCCACCCAGCCCTTCCCACGGCACCCACAGCCCTCCGCCACCCAGCCCTTCCTACGGCACCCACAGCCCTCCCCACCCAGCCCTTCCCACGGCACCCAAAGCTCTCCGCCACCCAGCCCTTCCCACGGCACCCACAGCCCGGCCATCCGCCACCCAGCCCTTCCCACGGCACCCACAGCCCTCCACCACCCAGCCCTGCCCAAGGCACCCACAGCCCGGCCCTCCGCCACCCAGCCCTGCCCACGGCACCCACAGCCCGGTCCTCCGCCACCCAGCCCTGCCCACGGCACCCACAGCCCTCCGCCACCCAGCCCTTCCCACGGCACCCACAGCCCTCCGCCACCCAGCCCTGCCCACGGCACCCACAGCCCTCCCCACCCAGCCCTGCCCACGGCACCCACAGCCCTCCGCCACCCAGCCCTGCCCACGGCACCCACCGCCCTCCGCCACCCAGCCCTTCCCACGGCACCCACAGCCCTCCGCCACCCAGCCCTGCCCACGGCACCCACCGCCCTCCGCCACCCAGCCCTGCCCACGGCACCCACCGCCCTCCGCCACCCAGCCCTGCCCACGGCACCCACCGCCCTCCGCTCCGCCAGCCACCCGAATGGAGATTGGCGGAGGTGCGGATTCCTGAGCAGCGCCTCCCTTACGACAGCCGCCACTCCTGACGGGGGAGAGCTGCGGCGCCTGGAGACCGTGTTCCAGACTTTGAGGAGGACCTGGTACAAGACGGGCAGCGCCAACAGAGAGTTCCGAAGACCCTGCTGGTCCACAGACAGGAGCTGCACGTCGTAGTTCAGGCCGAGCCCCTGGGGGGAGAAATCCGTCGCCAGGGCCCCACCGTGGGGGAGGCTCAGCGTACAGGTAACGCTGCAGAGTCTGAGGGTGGAAAGTGGCAGTCTGGGTGCGGAGGCACACCAGCGCCTGACCGCCCTCCGCCATCGGGAGACTCCAGACCTCCGCAGCGACCCCGTGCAGTCGATTGTCCCAGAGGAACCGAAGCCGGGCTCTCTGGATGGTGGGACAAAGCCAGGGGGAGGGGTCAGTGACCAGCCGGGACCACAGCATGGAGGCGATCAGCTGGTTTATGACGAGAACTCGGCCCCTGTGGGACAGCACTCGGAGCCGTCCTGTCCAGCGTCCCAGGCCAGCGGTGACCTTAGTCTCCAGCTCCTGCCCGTTCACCGGCCAGGCTCCCTCTGCCGGGCAAAGGTGGACTCCCAGGTACAGGCTGTTGGTCCGACTCCAGCTGAAGGGCCCGAGCTCCTCCGGGAGGGGGTCCACCTGCCACGGACCGACCAGGAGTCCGGAACATTTGGCCCAGTTGATCCGTGGGGAGGACGCGGCGGAGTAGACATCTTGGCTCTCTCGCATCCTCCGGGGGTCCCCGGGGTCAGTGACCATGAGGAACACGGCATCAGCGTCCGCCGAGAGGACCACCCCCCCGTCCGGTTCGGGCAGAACCTGCCCCGTGAACCCCCTCCGCAGGAGGCACAGGAAAGGCCCCACGCAGAGGGAATAATGTTGGCCGGACAGGGGGCAGCCCTGACGCACTCCTCTCCCAAAGCGAAGGGGCGCCGTCAGGGACCCGTTAACCTTAATCAGACACTCCGAGGCGGCGGACAGTAACCGGATCCGGGCGACAAAATGCCACCCGAACCCGAAAGCTCGCAGAGTCCCGAGCAAATCCCCGGGCCCCACCCTGTCGAACGCCTTCTCCTGGTCAAGAGACAGGGAGGCGCTCGACATACCTGGTCCCGTGTCTGTTCTTCTTTTCTGTTTTCTGTTTTATTTGTTTTTATATAAGGCGGGAACCGGAAGTTCGACCTCTGGCAAGTCCCCCCCCCCCCCAACCAATAAATTCTGGTGGAGAGGAAACCCGAGACACTACACGTGTAGTGTCTCCCACCCGCCCTCCTCCTCTAACCTAATAATAAGACCCATTGGTGCAAGGTAAGTGCCATATTATATTATTATATTATTAGCATTGTGCAGGTCAAGGATCGGAGGTGGAGGAGCAGTCTCTGTCAGCGAGAGAACCTGAGAACATCTCAGACACTCAGAAGGTAAGTAAGTGATTTTTACTTATTTTCAATGTTATACCTTTTTTCAAATTGTGTGTGTCGGGGGGAAACTAAAGTGACATCACAGAAAAGCTGTGGCCAGAGTGGCTGGTTGGAATTCTACCCTAAATTTTAAAAAAATTTGAGTATTTGGTAACTAATTAAACATAATAACTTAATTATAATTTAGAGGGATATCTAAGCCAAAGATCGGAGAGTATTATAGTTAGCTATCGCATTTCTATTAGAAATCTAGTGCTAGGAAACAGATAGTTGACAGTAACTTTGAAATTTTTTTTAAAATATTTTTTTTTTAAAAAGACAAATTTTAATTTTAATTTTAATTAATTGACGCAATGTCAGTTAGAGGGGTGCTGTGCTCTGACTGTGAGATGTGGCAGGTCCGGGAGGCTACCAGCGTCCCGGATGGCTTCATCTGCAGAAAGTGCACCCAACTGGAGCTCCTCACAGACCGCATGGTTCGGTTGGAGCAGCAATTGGATGCACTTTGGAGCATGCAGGTGGCGGAAAGCGTCATAGATCGCAGTTATGTAAATGTGGTCGCACCCAAGGTGCAGGCAGAGAAATGGGTGACCACCAGAAATGGCAGGCAGTCAGTGCAGGAATCCACTGTGGTTGTCCCCCTCTCGAACAGATATACCCCTTTGGATACTGTCGGGGGGGATAGCCTATCAGGGGAAAACAGCAGCAGCCAGAGCAGTGGCACCACGGCTGGCTCTGATGTTCAGAAGGGAGGGTCAAAGCGCAGAAGAGTAATAGTAATAGGGGACTCTATAGTCAGGGGCACAGATAGGCGCTTCTGTGGACGTGAAAGAGACTCCAGGATGGTATGTTGCCTCCCTGGTGCCAGGGTCCAGGATGTCTCCGAACGGGTAGAGGGAATCCTGAAGGGGGAGGGCAAACAGGCAGAGGTCGTTGTACATATTGGTACTAACGACATAGGCAGGAAGGGGCATGAGGTCCTGCAGCAGGAGTTCAGGGAGCTAGGCAGAAAGTTAAAAGACAGGACCTCGAGGGTTGTAATATCGGAATTACTCCCTGTGCCACGTGCCAGTGAGGCTAGAAATAGGAAGATAGAGCAGATAAAGACGTGGCTAAACAGCTGGTGTTGGAGGGAGGGTTTCCATTATCTGGACCACTGGGAGCTCTTCCGGGGCAGGTGTGATCTGTATAAGAAGGACGGGTTGCATCTAAACCGGAGAGGCATAAATATCCTGGCCGCGAGGTTTGCTAGTGTCACATGCGAGGGTTTAAACTAGTATGGCAGGGGGGTGGGCACGGGAGCAATAGGTCAGAAGGTGAGAGCATTGAGGGAGAACTAGGGAATAGGGACAGTGTGGCTCTGAGGCAGAGCAAACGGGGAGAAGTTGCTGAACACAGCGGGTCTGGTGGCCTGAAGTGCATATGTTTTAATGCAAGGAGCATTACGGGTAAGGCAGATGAACTTAGAGCTTGGATTAGTACTTGGAACTATGATGTTGTTGCCATTACAGAGACCTGGTTGAGGGAAGGGCAGGATTGGCAGCTAAATGTTCCAGGATTTAGATGTTTCAGGCGGGATAGAGGGGGATGTAAAAGGGGAGGCGGAGTTGCGCTACTTGTTCGGGAGAATATCACAGCTGTACTGCGAGAGGACACCTCAGAGGGCAGTGAGGCTATATGGGTAGAGATCAGGAATAAGAAGGGTGCAGTCACAATGTTGGGGGTATACTACAGGCCTCCCAACAGCCAGCGGGAGATAGAGGAGCAGATAGTTAGACAGATTTTGGAAAAGAGTAAAAACAACAGGGTTGTGGTGATGGGAGACTTCAACTTCCCCAATATTGACTGGGACTCACTTAGTGCCAGGGGCTTAGACGGGGCGGAGTTTGTAAGGAGCATCCAAGAGGGCTTCTTAAAACAATATGTAAACAGTCCAACTAGGGAAGGGGCGGTACTGGACCTGGTATTGGGGAATGAGCCCGGCCAGGTGGTAGATGTTTCAGTAGGGGAGCATTTCGGTAACAGTGACCACAATTCCAGTAAGTTTTAAAGTACTGATGGACAAGGATAAGAGTGGTCCGAGGATGAATGTGCGAAATTGGGGGAAGGCTAATTATAACAATATTAGGCGGGAACTGAAGAACATAGATTGGGGGCGGATGTTTGAGGGCAAATCAACATCTGACATGTGGGAGGCTTTCAAGTGTCAGTTGAAAGGAATACAGGACCGGCATGTTCCTGTGAGGAAGAAAGATAAATACGGCAATTTTCGGGAACCTTGGATGACGAGTGATATTGTAGGCCTCGTCAAAAAGAAAAAGGAGGCATTTGTAAGGGCTAAAAGGCTGGGAACAGACGAAGCCTGCGTGGAATATAAGGAAAGTAGGAAGGAACTTAAGCAAGGAGTCAGGAGGGATAGAAGGGATCACAAAATGTCATTGGCAAATAGGGTTAAGGAAAATCCCAAGGCTTTTTACACGTACATAAAATGCAAGAAGGTAGCCAGGGAAAGGGTTGGCCCACTGAAGGGTAGGCAAGGGAATCTATTTGTGGAGCCAGAGGAAATGGGTGAGGTACTAAATGAATACTTTGCATCAGTATTCACCAAAGAGAAGGAATTGGTAGATGTTGAGTCTGGAGAAGGGGGTGTAGATAGCCTGGGTCACATTGTGATCCAAAAAGACGAGGTGTTGGGTGTCTTAAAAAATAGGGCAGTAGATGTTGTCTATATGGACTTCAGTAAGGCCTTTGACAAGGTCCCTCATTGTAGACTAGTACAAAAGGTGAAGTCACACGGGATCAGGGGTGAGCTGGCAAGGTGGATACAGAACTGGCTAGGCCATAGAAGGCAGAGAGTAGCAATGGAGGGATGCTTCTCTAATTGGAGGGCTGTGACCAGTGGTGTTCCACAGGGATCAATGCTGGGACCTTTGCTCTTTGTAGTATATATAAATGATTTGGAGGAAAATGTAACTAGTCTGATTAGTAAGTTTGCAGACGACACAAAGGTTGGTGGAATTGCGGATAGCGATGAGGACTGTCGGAGGATACAGCAGGATTTAGATTGTCTGGAGACTTGGGCGGAGAGATGGCAGATGGAGTTTAATCCGGACAAATGTGAGGTAATGCATTTTGGAAGGTCTAATGCAGGTAGGGAATATACAGTGAATGGTAGAACCCTCAAGAGTATTGAAAGTCAAAGAGATCTAGGAGTACAGGTCCACAGGTCATTGAAAGGGGCAACACAGGTGGAGAAGGTAGTCAAGAAGGCATACGGCATGCTTGCCTTCATTGGCCAGGGCATTGAGTATAAGAATTGGCAAGTCATGTTGCAGCTGTATAGAACCTTAGTTAGGCCACACTTGGAGTATAGTGTTCAATTCTGGTCGCCACACTACCAGAAGGATGTGGAGGCTTTAGAGAGGGTGCAGAAGAGATTTACCAGAATGTTGCCTGGTATGGAGGGCATTAGCTATGAGGAGCGATTGAATAAACTCGGTTTGTTCTCACTGGAACGAAGGAGGTTGAGGGGAGACCTGATAGAGGTATACAAAATTATGAGGGGCATAGACAGAGTGGATAGTCAGAGGCTTTTCCCCAGGGTAGAGGGGTCAATTACTAGGGGGCATAGGTTTAAGGTGAGAGGGGCAAGGTTTAGAGTAGATGTACGAGGCAAGTTTTTTACGCAGAGGGTAGTGGGTGCCTGGAACTCGCTCCCGGAGGAGGTAGTGGAAGCAGGGACGATAGGAACATTTAAGGGGCATCTTGACAAATATATGAATAGGATGAGAATAGAAGGATACGGACCCAGGAAGTGTAGAAGATTGTAGTTTAGTCGGGCACCATGGTCGGCGCTGGCTTGGAGGGCCGAAGGGCCTGTTCCTGTGCTGTACATTTCTTTGTTCTTTGTATACCAGTCCTTTGGGTAAAGTGAATAATGTCCCGGACCAGGTGGATGTTGTCATAGATTGTGCGGTCCGGGACTGTGTAGGACTGGTCAGGGTGGATAATGTGGTCCAGCTCGGGGCCAAGGCGCAAACACAGCACCTTGGAAAAGATTTTATAGTCCGTGCTGAGGAGGGAGACCGGTCGCCAGTACTTAAGTCGGCGGAGATCCCCCTTCTTGGGCAGCAGGGCAATGACGGCCCTGCGCCACAAAAGGGGCATCTCCCCGGTCGCGGTACATTCCCCCAGGACCCCCGCGTAGTCACTCCCCAGGACGTCCCAGCACGCCCTGAAGAACTCCACGGTCAGCCCGTCCAGCCCTGGGGATTTGCCCCGTGAGAGGTTGTCCAGGGCGCCGGTCAGCTCTTGGAGGTTGATGGCATTATCGAGCTTCCCGGCGCCCTCCGGGCCCACCTGCGTCAGGTCTTCCCACAGAACTCTGCAAGCGTCCTCGCTGGACGGACCCGGAGAGAAGAGGTCGGAGTAAAAATCCCTGATCAGGGTCCTGACCCCCTCCGGATCCGAGACGAGGGGCCGGTCGTCGGCCAGCAGCGTAGAAACCTGCCGCCGGGCCCCGCGTCCTCTTTCCAGCGAGTAGAAGAAGCGGGAGCCGCGGTCCATGTCCGTTAGGAGACGGATCCGCGACCTCACGTACGCGCCGCGGGACCCAGCGAGTTGCAGGTCCCGTAGTGCGCCCCTCTTCTCCCTGTACACCAGCCCCAGGGCTGGGCCTCATCGGGCTCAGCGAGACGTGACTCCAGATCGAGGAGTTCCTCAGCCAATTTGGCGATCGTGGAGTTCCGCCCCGCCGTAGACCCCTCCGTGTACCCCTGACAGAAGGCACGGTTCTGGGCCTTGCCCACATCCCACCGTAGCCTCAAGGAGGGGAAGTCACCCCGCTCCCTTCTCCAGCCGGCCCAGAAACGGCAGAACGAGTCCAGGAACCGCTCGCCCTCCAGCAGCAGGTTGTTAAAGTGCCAGTACGCGGACCGTTTCTGAGCGCGGGACGGGGCGAGACCCGCCCACACCAGGTGGTGATCCGAGCTCGGCACCTGCTCCATGGAGGCCGTCGGAACGCTGCGCAAGTACGTCTTGGAAATGTAAAGATGGTCGATGCTGGACGCTCTGAACGGGGGCCGCACAGAGGTGCGCACCCGCAATTCAGGATGGAGAGTCCGCCAGACATCCACCAAGTCAAAGGACCTAACCAGGTCCCTCAACTCCACCACCGCAGCCAGGCCGCACTGGACTCCGATGCGGTCCTTGTCCTTGAGGGTGCAATTAAAATCCCCTCCGAGGACGATGCACTCTGTTTTTGAAAACTCACCACTATTCTTAGAATTCCCCCAATACCAAAAAGGGCCGAAATTCTAAATGGTGATCGGGATTCTCACTCCCGACTCCGATGCAGGCTTCAGTGGGTGCTATTCAGGTCAAACTATATTTTCAAGTTATCCCCCGGTATAACCCATACCTTCACCGAAGATTTCACCTACTTCCCACTTAGTAGCATCGATCCTGGGTCCCGCATTGCTAAGTAAGTAAAGTAGACTTTGGAATAACCACTATTTCAGGTTAAATTAAGTTATCTTATTATTATATTTTTTCTTTTAAAAGCTGCAAATACTTTCTTTACAGAAAGGAAAAAGACCTTGCTTCTGGGTCCTTCTGGTTGTTTGAAGGGACCTTCAGGCCCACCTTGACAATCATTCTTCTTTATAAAGTCTGGTCTTCGTTAGATGTAATCGCTGATGAGCTTGGTTGCTGTGTCCTGTCTTTCCCATGTACCGAGCTGTGAGAGCTGACTCTGCTGGCTATCTCTGAGCTGACATAGAGCTGACTCTTTAAACTCTAGTCTTCCTGAGATGTATTAGCTGTTTTAGCTCGGCTGCTATGCCTTGTCTTTCCCATGGCCGAGCTGACTGTAATCTGACTCTGAGCTGCTTGTTTCTTCTCTGCTTCTCTCTCTCCCTCCCTCTGAGTTCTGGTTCTGGTTCTGGTAGTTCCTGCCCTGGTCTCTGGGTTTACATATTTTTCTAACAGTTATCTAGTTTTTATGATTTTATTGTAAAGTAACTAATTTCACTTTGATTGTAAAAAGTATCTTTGATCTAAACTTTCTAATCCAACTAAGTATTCATTTTGACATAACTGCATCTCATAGATCTGATTACAGTGTTTCCTTTGTGATGATGAAAATGCTTTGGTTTCAAGAGGTGTTACTTTTAATTCCTGTCATTTCTGTAGTTTTATTTTCCAATTGTGTCCTCAGCTCGTAATTGTGACTTTAATTTTGGCTTTGAATTATGTTTCTCGTAGACTGATAGTCTCCAGCTTTCTTTAATTTACCTGGTTTAGCACATTTTCACACCTAGAATTATCACCAAATGCAACTAAACCTCATCCTTTTTTCCAGCTGCTAACTAAGACAGTTACTTTCAATGAAGGTGTGAGCCATTGTTTTTGGCTTCATTCAAAATCCTGTTTGTCTTGTTTGCTAAGCCTGCTTGACCAAGTCTATCTGCATTTTACAATCCTCTCCTGGCAGCTGCTGTTAACCCTTTGTGGGATCTTTCCCTGTATCCTCTCATGTTTCTCCCAGACCAGATATTGCCAGACTTCCATGTTTCAAATGACACATCTTTCCATATTTTCAATAACACCCCGTCTTGACATTTGAAAAATAACTATATCATTTGGTCAATTATCCCCCCCCCCCCCCATCTAATTGTACTGATGAACATTTATCCCCGACCTTTCTCATTTGTATGTCCATGTTTTGTGATTTTAAATTGTGCATCGTAATCAATTTGTAAATGTATCCATATCACAGACCAGTGTCTTTTTTCGTTCTTTCCTCAAGTCCAATTACCGTGAACCATAGCCGGAGCCGCTTAGGAAGGTACCACAATAGCTATATCCGTGTTCCACTACCTCCAAAGCAGTTTACTTCCTTGGGGTAGCAGCACCGTAGAAGCTTCCTCATGTCCCTTAGAAACAGCACACAACTCAGTCCATCAGTAACCAAAAAGGCCATTTGTCCATCACTGGCTGTTTCGTGTCCATTTTTCCGTCATCCAAATTGCTTACCGTTTCTCATTGGAATGGTAAATTATGACATCATGTACACCCACTGGTTCCCTCGCTTCATTAATTTAAAAGGTTCAATTGATCTTGATTCTAACCCTGACTTCCCCACATTAATGTCTAATATTGTTCTGAACCATGTATGTCTGCCAGCCCCTGGTGTACAGGAGAGAATATTATTCTGACAAACTTCCTTCACATCCCGTTCGTCTGTTATCATTTCCCTTACAACATTTGTAATACAATATGCCGACAGTATTCGCAAAACCACATCGAACTGTCACTTTTTCCAAATAAATTCTCCCTATTGTTAAATACACAGTAAAAAAAAATTAAGTCTTATCTTAACACATTACCCATCACCTAACTACACAAATAGACCGTGTGTTACACCTTTACATAATTGCAACTGTTATCACAATTTCAATACGAAAAATAAAGTACAATATCGACACATCCCTTCGTGGCTTTGGAACCAATGGTCACTACATATTAAATATGGCGTGTTAACAGCTTCAATATTATATGTGATGTTCTATGCAGTTAAATCAAGAAAGCACACTAAACTACCACTATTCCCCCTCTATTAAAACATTCAGATAGTTTCGAAATGCTGATCAAGTTCTCTAACGGCACACATACCCCCATTATCATACATACATAACAGTGCTAACAATTGACATGACATTTCTTCTTTAATAACGATTACAGCCCGACAATGCAATATTGTTTGCTTCATTGGTAATAATTTTCCCCCCTTGGCATCAAGCTCCAAAAATTTTTAAACTATTGTCGTTTATCATATTGGGGTTCCTCGTCAGTCGCTGCTGTCTGCCGAGACCCTTAATAACTCCACCACATAGTACATACCCCATGGAGACCGCAGATCATCCATCAGCTGATGTCCAGTTAGAGATGTCTGACCGGAGGGTTCACTGTTCAGTAATAATTTGATATTTTGATTTGTTTCCAACCCGTAAAGTTTTCCCTCGGGCTCTATCATTTAATTCCCTCAAATATGTAGGCGATTGTATTATTAGTTTCCCCCCAATCCCGTCTAAAACATTCCTTTCTGGAGTGCAGTTCTCTTCCTTCTTGTGAACTGGTTTGTCTGTTATTTACTTTTTCCATCTGAAAAATCAAATGAGCAGGTCAAGGGTGGAGAGGGCCCTATTCTTTAATTTGTACTTTCTATCTTCGTTTGAACACTCCCGAAGTACCCTCTCCAGGACTTCCGGATTTCTTTTGTTACCATTTCGTTCCTTTTTTTTCTTTTTTTTTTTAACTCGTTTTTTTTCCTTATCATTGATGTACATCACACAATGAAGGCCTGTTAAGCCTCCTCCTTCTGTCATTGCACCCCTGAGTGAGATTCGAAGAATCTCAAACTCCTCCCCTTTTACTCACTCTGATCCAATCTGTCGAAACCTTACCCTGATACATTCCTGATATTGCTACTGCGTTTACTTCACTTACTTTATTTTGATTACGGCCGGATTTTTATGAAGGTAAGTTCCAAACATGACATTTTAACTTCATGATCTGTCCAATCAATGCTGCTAACAGGTTTTAATTCACTGTCTTCCCACCAATTGGGTCATGTGTTTTAATTGTGATATAATTTATTTTGCTCCAGACTCCATGCTTCGCTAAGTCAACTGTATGTTTACACAGATTCTGAACAATCTTGTCTTCATATTTTACAGCTTCACTGATTATTTTCCCTGCAGTCTTAGTTGGTATTTCACCCAAACTTCCTCTGTGTTATCAATTGTTTTAATATCTTAATTTTACCTGCATCTATTTTTATCAAATCTTTTCCTGCCATCAGATTCCCTTTTCCTTATCCTGCAAGTAATTCTCTTAATCTAACTTTTGATCCAAAATCTTTATTCTCTAAAGCTCCTTCTTCAATGTATTTAACATTCTAAGCATGATTATTTTTGCTGGTGACATTCTTGAGCTCATCGGGCAGTAGGACCCTGCGGAGCTATGCAGTGTCAATTTCAACGCACAGTTTCAAAGCCTGCTAGCAGCTGACTGCTGCCAAGTACAAACTCTTTATCTGTTTATTCTGAGACCAATTTAACTCTGAACATACTGATTTATCACCTCATAATACTGATCACATTTCTACCTGCCATTTATTTACATAGATTACATAGAATTTACAGTGCAGAAGGAGGCCATTCGGCCCATCGAGTCTGCACCGGCTCTTGGAAAGAGCACCCTACCCAAGGTCAACACCTCTACCCTATCCCCATAACCCAGTAACCCCACCCAACACTAAGGGCAATTTTGGACACGAAGGGCAATTTATCATGGCCAATGCACCTAACCTGCACATCTTTGGACTGTGGGAGGAAACCGGAGCACCCGGAGGAAACCCACGCACTCACGGGGAGGATGTGCAGACTCCGCACAGACAGTGACCCAAGCCGGAATCGAACCTGGGACCCTGGAGCTGTGAAGCAATTGTGCTATCCACAATGCTACCGTGCTGCCCTTTTAATTGATGTGAACTTTTAATTGATGTAAAATTCGGTTTTGCAAAATACAACATTTTTTTAAAATACAAACACCAAAGGAAATTCACAATTCCTTCTTAGACATACACACACTCATTCATCCGCTCAGATCTTGGACCTCTACTTTGTAGGGTTTCACAACCCTTATTGAACACGCACGCACGTTTATACACTGAGATCTTGGACCTCTATTCAGTGGGGTTTTAGTTACTTTTAACAAAAATTGATACCCCTCCATGCTGATAAAGTTTCACTTATACAGGAGTTTTTTGCCTCTATTAATTTCTCCCACTCTGGTTCAGTGCTTCAACCGTGTTTCAAAGCAAGAGGATTATTCTAATTGCCATTTTTCGGAATTCTAAGTTCTGTTCCTGGTTGTCCCTTTCAGTTGCAATCTGAAATTAAGGATAAGTACCCTTTCTGGGCCCTACCCAAGGCTAACTAAGGCACTAACTTCCTGTTTTTATCTAAGGGTCGATTGGTTATTGGTCTCTAAAGATTCTAGGCGTCCTCTATTTCTTTAGGATTTACCCTCACAATCTGCCTTACTCTAAGGATGATTTATTTTTTGACCTCCTTTTACCAGTAATGGATGCAAGATTTTTAGTGCTGTCACCAAGATGTCTTGCAGACTTTTTCTCAGGGTCAGCATCTTCTAATTTGCTGATTTCACACCCAACCTGAGTTTTATGTCCCCTCGATCCACAGAATATCTTTGCAGAAATCAATCACATGACTTTCCAGACTAAACTCGGCAGGTAAAGTCTGACTCACAATAGACCAGAGACTTCTAATATTCTCACCTTTGTGCCGGTTAGAAACTTCTCATATTCCAACCGTTTGTTGGGAACTAGAAACTTCTAATATTCAAGCACCCTCTGCTGATTTAGAAACTTCTACTGTTCTAGCCTCGTTTTACCTAGAAACTTCTAGTATTCTAGGTCTCCACGCTGGATGCCATGGAGAAAGCAAAACAACCGGCTGGGCGCAATTCACACGGTGTTAACACGACGGCTGCCGTGTGGAAAATAAAGCAACCCATTAGGTGTAATTGACAGAGTTTTAATTAAAACGTTGGGCGCCATGTTTTTGAAAACTCACCACTATTCTTAGAAGTCCCCCGATACCAAAAAGGGCCGACATTCTAAATGGTGATCAGGGATTCTCACTCCCCGACTCCGATGCAAGCTTCAGTGGGGGCTATTCAGGTCAAACTATGTTTTTTAGTTATCCAACGGTATAACCCATGCCTTCACCGAAGATTTAATCTACTTACCACTTAGTACCATCGATCCTGGGTCCCGCATTGCTAAGTAAGTAAAGTACACTTTGGAATAACCACTATTTCAGGTTAAATTAAGTTATTTTATTATTATATTTTTTTCTTTTAACAGCTGCAAATACTTTCTTTACAGACAGGAAAAAGACCTTGCTTCTGGATCCTTCTGGGTGGTTGAAGGGACCTTCAGGCCCACCTTGACAATCAATCTTCTTTATAAAGTCTGGTCTTCTTTAGATGTAATCGCTGATGAGCTCGGTTGCTGTGGCCTGTCTTTCCCATGTACCGAGCTGTGAGAGCTGACTCTGCTGGCTATCTCTGAGCTGACATAGTGCTGACTCTTTAAATTCTAGTCTTCCTGAGATGTATTAGCTGTTTTAGCTCGGCCGCTATGCCTTGTCTTTCCCATGGCCGAGCTGACTGTAATCTGACTCTGAGCTGCTTGTTTCTTCTCTGCTTCTCTCTCCCTCCCTCTGAGTTCTGGTTCTGGTTCTGGTAGTTCCTGCCCTGGTCTCTGGGTTTACATATTTTTCTAACAGTTATCTAGTTTTTATGATTTTATTGTAAAGTAACTTATTTCACTTTGATTATACAAAGTACGTTTGACTAAACCTTCTAATCCAACTAAGTATTCATTTTGACATAACTGCATCTCAGAGATCTGATTACATTGTTTCCTTTGTGATGATCAAAATGCTTTGGTTTCAAGAGGTGTTACTTTTAATTCCTGTCATTTCTGTAGTTTTATTTTCCAATTGTGTCCTCAGCTCATAATTTTGACTTTGATTTTGGCTTTGAGTTATGTTTCTCCTAGACTGATAGTCTCAAGCTTTCTTTAATTTACCTGGTTTAGCAAATTTTCACACCTAGAATTATCACCAAATTCAACTGAACCTCATCCTTTTTTCCAGCTGCTAACTAAGATAGTTACTTTCAATGAAGGTGTGGGCCATTGTTTTTGGCTTCATTCAAAATCCTGTTTGTCTTGTTTGCGAAGCCTTCTTGAGCAAGGCTATCTGCATTTTACAATCCTCTCCTGGCAGCTGCTGTTAATCCTTTGTGGGATCTTTCCCTGTATCCTCTCATGTCTCTCCCAGACCAGATATTGCCAGACTTCCATGTTTCAAATGACACATCGTTCTATATTTTCAATAACAACTCTCCCACCAGGATGGTGCCTGGAAGAGTGGACACCTTTTGGAAGAAAGCCGCCTGCTGCGGTCCTGCCACGGGAGCGGATACATTTACAAAGTGAATCACCGCTGCCCCGAAACGGGCCTTTAGGTGCAGCAGACGGCCTGGCACCGACTCCTTGACCCCCAAGATCTCCGGCTGAAAATGTGGAGCCAACAAGATAGCCACCCCGCCCGAACGTGGGGGCAGGTGACGCATGAAGACTCCTCCTTGCCCCTCCAGGGTCCACTGAGCTTCGTCACCCGGATGGCCTGGGTTTCCTGCAGGAAGCACACCCCGTACTTTCCGTCCCGGAGGAGAGACAAGAACTGGAACCGGTGGTGCGCGTGGCTGCTGCCGTTGATGTTGAGGCTGGCCATGGTTACCTCCATGTCAGCAGCAATAGTTATCCATCACCTTCAGTGCTCAGAGTGGGGGTACCGCCCCTACACTCCCTCAGGAGTCCCACAAGGACCTGAACAGCTTGGCGCTGCTCCTCCTGGTCTTGATCGAACTCCCGGGCCTCTCTGACATAGGCCCGGGCGGAGCCAAGGAGCAGCCCCAGGTTTCCCCAGCTGCCCAGGGCCAGCCGCACACAGTCCGGGTGACCATGGTGCGTTCCCAGAAATGTCCGGCGTTCCCCAGGGGGGACGAGGGGAGACTCGGTGCCGGGTGTGAGGGCGCCCTCTGCCTCGCTGCAGAGCGCGTCTAAATCCTCCTCCTCACCCGCCACCGAGCAGCCTTCCTCCTCCGAACGGTCACCTCCTGAGCTCGAGTCCCCCGCCACATGGAGTATGGCGGGTGGAACGGGCCCACCGGCTAACCCTTGGCCCGAGTCGACCCCACCCCCAGGGTCGTCCACAGGCAGGTCCTTCGCAGGCTCCTCCCGCGGCTCAGGGCACGTGGAGGGCGCCTCCACCCACGCCGGCGACTCCGGGACCTCCGAGAGTTCCGCGAGGCCCCCCAGAGACATGTCCGGGTTGAAAACAGGGCTCTCCGCCGTCGCCCACCCGGGTGTAGAGGGCGGGGAGCCTTCCCCTCCTCCCCCGTCCACGGCCCACAGCGGCACGATGAGCGGTCGCTGCTGCTGCCGGCCCCCCGCGATGGTGAAGAGGAGGCGTCCGGGGAGGAAACTTGCACCGGGCGGGACGGGCCCCCAGGGGCTCCATCTCCGCTCGACCCCGGGTCCGCCTGCTCGGGGGGCGACAGCAACTCGAGTGGCTCGGGGGCCTCGGAGGCCCCCCCCGGCCTTGCTTCTCTTCATTGTGTGCCCCGGGCCAGGCGTCGGGGGGATGGGCACCAACACGGGAGAGATGGGGCAGGAGGAGCTCGGTGGGGAGGGAGGGCGGGACGTTTGATAGAACAACACGTTCTGCGGTGGCCTCCAGCGTCTCCACCGCCACGTGTGTCCCGCCCACCGTGAACCCCCTTTCCAGGGCCCGGTGGGCCGCCTGCTCGGCCCGCAGGAAGAACCCACCTCAGGCAGAGGGGTGGGAGGACAGGAGGCCGGGCCTGCAGCCCTGGATGGTCCCACTCCCACCTCAGGCAGAGGGGTGGGAGGACAGGAGGCTGGGCCTGCAGCCCTGGATGGTCCCACTCCCACCTCAGGCAGAGGGGTGGGAGGACAGGAGGTCGGGACTGCAGCCCTGGATGGTCCCAGTCCCACCTCAGGCAGAGGGGTGGGAGGACAGGAGGCCGGGCCTGCAGCCCCAGGCGGTCCCACTACCACCTCAGGCAGAGGGGTGGGAGGACAGGAGGTCGGGCCTGCAGCCCTGGATGGTCCCAGTCCCACCTCAGGCAGAGGGGTGGGAGGACAGGAGGCTGGGCCTACAGCCCTGGATGGTCCCAGTCCCACCTCAGGCAGAGGGGTGGGAGGACAGGAGGCTGGGCCTGCAGCCGCGGATGGTCCCACTCCCACCTCAGGCAGAGGGGTGGGAGGACAGGAGGCCGGGCCTGCAGCTTGGATGCTCCCACTCCCACCTCAGGCAGAGGGGTGGGAGGACAGGAGGCCGGGCCTGCAGCCCTGGATGGTCCCACTCCCACCTCAGGCAGAGGGGTGGGAGGACAGGAGGCTGGGCCTGCAGCCCTGGATGGTCCCACTCCCACCTCAGGCAGAGGGGTGGGAGGACAGGAGGCCGGGCCTGCAGCCCTGGATGGTCCCAGTCCCACCTCTGGCAGAGGGGTGGGAGGATAGGAGGCCGGGCCTGCAGCTTGGATGCTCCCATTCCCACCTCAGGCAGATGGGTGGGAGGACAGGAGGCCGGGCCTGCAGCCCTGGATGGTCCCACTCCCACCTCAGGCAGAGGGGTGGGAGGACAGGAGGCCGGGCCTGCAGCCCTGGATGGTCCCAGTCCCACCTCTGGCAGAGGGGTGGGAGGACAGGAGGCCGAGCCTACAGCCCTGGATGGTCCCACCTCAGGCAGAGGGGTGGGAGGACAGGAGGCCGGGCCTGCAGCCCTGGATGGTCCCGCTCCCACCTCAGGCAGAGGGGTGGGAGGACAGGAGGCTGGGCCTGCAGCCCTGGATGGTCCCAGTCCCAACTCAGGCAGAGGGCTGGGAGGACAGGAGGCTCGGCCTGCAGCCCTGGATGGTCCCACCTCAGGCAGAGGGGTGGGAGGACAGGAGGCTGGGCCTGCAGCCCTGGATGGTCCCACTCCCACCTCAGGCAGAGGGGTGGGAGGACAGGAGGCCGGGCCTGCAGCCCTGGATGGTCCCAGTCCCACCTCTGGCAGAGGGGTGGGAGGATAGGAGGCCGGGCCTGCAGCTTGGATGCTCCCATTCCCACCTCAGGCAGATGGGTGGGAGGACAGGAGGCCGGGCCTGCAGCCCTGGATGGTCCCACTCCCACCTCAGGCAGAGGGGTGGGAGGACAGGAGGCCGGGCCTGCAGCCCTGGATGGTCCCACTCCCACCTCAGGCAGAGGGGTGGGACGACAGGAGGCCGGGCCTGCAGCCCTGGATGGTCCCACTCCCACCTCAGGCAGAGGGGTGGGAGGACAGGAGGCCGGGCCTGCAGCCCTGAATGGTCCCAGTCCCTCCTCAGGCAGAGGGGTGGGAGGACAGGAGGCTGGGCCTGCAGCCCGGGATGGTCCCGCTCCCACCTCAGGCAGAGGGGTGGGAGGACAGGAGGCCCTGCCTGCAGCCCTGGATGGTCCCAGTCCCACCTCAGGCAGAGGGGTGGGAGGACAGGAGGCTGGGCCTGCAGCCCTCGATGGTCCCAGTCCCACCTCAGGCAGAGTGGTGGGAGGACAGGAGGCTGGGCCTGCAGCCTGGATGGTCCCAGTCCCACCTCAGGCAGAGGGGTGGGAGGACAGGAGGCCGGGCCTGCAGCCCTGGATGGTCCCAGCCCCACCTCAGGCAGAGGGGTGATCAAAACGTGAGCTTTATCAATGATGAGAAGGCGGAGACAGTGGAAGTTTAAACTGGACAGATATTTCACAGCTGGATTCACACAATACAGACAGCAATGTATCGTAGATTGTGGAAGTGCCACAAATGTTGTCAAATGCAGGACGTGGGGTCCCTCAATGTTTCAATCTTGCTGAGAGACTGTCAGCCCACAGGGACAACATTTCTGTTTAATAGGATTGAAGGACAAGTTAAAATAGTTCCGTTTCAAAGTTTAAAATAACCAGTCATTGCTCTGTGCAGCTTTCGGAATCTGTCAGTGGAATTTACTTCACACAGGCAAGTTTAACAAGTGTATGGGGAACTGATTAGAAGTTTTGATGGAAATATTCCTGTATTATGGAAATGTGTGAGATCTATTTAGGGTTGGGAAATGGATTGATGATCAAAGGAAGCAGTTGTTTTTTAACTACATTAGACTGAGAGCCTTGAAGATTCACAACTTCCATGAGCTGTGAGAAAGGATTGATTAACCAAGGCCTATTATTCAAATACTTCAGACAAGTGAATAAGCTACAGGAACATTGAATATACAGACAGAGACAAGCAGACACCTGTAATCGGAGCTTAAACTTCACGTTTGAATGTGAAGGGCTGAAATAAACAAGAGTCCACCCTGGGATTCGGTGCAATTTGAATTCTGCTTTTCCAAAAAATAAAAATAACTAGCTGCAATGAAAAATTCCTTGGACAGGACAGAGGGATTTTGACTCTGTATTTAAGCCCAGACAGTATTTGTGTTGTGAGTGTTTGATGGACAGTGTAGATGAAGCTTGACTCTGAAACACTGGAATTCAGTCTCAGGGCTGATTTAATCAAAATGCTTCAGAATAATAATTGATATTGTACATCTCGTGTGTGTCTCAGTGACAGCTCTGAAACATGTACAGCACAATCTCATCCTGTCTCTGTGTGTCTCTCTCTGAAATTAGCCAGTCCATTTCCTAAATTACCACCTTTCAAAAGGGCTCCATTGCCTGTGAAGCAGTTTGTGATACCCAAAGGTTATGAAAACTGCTTTAGAAATATCTGTCCCCAAGCTGCTGTGAGGATGTTCAGAGTCAGTGTGTGACTTGGGTCACACACAGGCCAGATACACCTCTCCAAGTTAAAGATTTCTCTCCATTTGAAAGATGTATTGACCCAGTCTGTCTGAGTTTGAGTGTCTGTTTTTCTGTACACGTGTATGTGTGTTTGGGGGGGGGTGGGGGGGTTTATGTGTGGCATTCTGGAAGTTACACGGTAGCACAGTGTGTAGCACTGCGGCCTCACAGCTCCAGGGTCCCAGGTTCGAATCCCGGCTTGGGTCACAGTCTGTGCGGAGTCTGCACGTTCTCCCCTTGTCCGCGTGGGTTTCTCCCGGGTGCTCCGGTTTCCCCCCTGACGTCCCGAAGGACGTGCTGTTTGGTGAATTGGACATTATGCATTCTCCCTCAGTGTACCCGAACAGGCGCCAGAGTTTGGCGACTAGGGACTTTTCTCAGTAACTTCATTGCAGTCTGTGACTGTGTGTGTGCCTGTGTGTGTGTGTGTATCTGTGTGTGTGTGTGTGTGTGTGTGCCTGTGTGTGTGTGTGTGTGTGCCTGTGTGTGTGTGTGTGTGTGTGTGTATCTGTGTGTCTGTGTGTGCCTGTGTGTGTGCCTGTGTGTGTGTGTGTGTGTGTGTCTGTGTGTGTGTGTGTGTGTGTGTGTATCTGTGTCTCAGTTTGAATTTGTTTAGTACTGATTGAAGATAATGAGATAGAAAGTTTGATAGAAAGTTTGGCAGCATTGTAGGAGTAAACAATAATGACAGAGACAGTGTGAACCCTGAAGAGACCGCCATACCTGGGCCCACTCCCCTATCCCGTCGCTGTCACCCCACCTAACCTGAACATCTTTAGATACTGTAGGCAATTTGGATTTATCACGGCCAACCCACCTAACCTGCACGTATTTGGGCGGTGGGAGGAAACCGGAGCACCCGGAGGAAACCCACGCAGACACGGGGAGGACGTCCAGACTCCGCACAGACAGTGACCCAAGCCGGGAATCGAACCCGGGACCCTGTAGCTGTGAGGCAGCAGTGCTAACCACTGTTCAGTCCCGGCGCTGGGTCACTGTCCGTGTGGAGTTTGCACATTCTCCCCGTGTTAGCCTGGGTTTCACCCCCACAACCCAAAGATGTGCAGGGCAGGTGGATGGGCCACGCTAACTTGCCCCTGAATTGGAAAAACTGAACTGGGCTCTGGATTTATTGTAAAAATCTTTTTATTGCCGTTTCCACAATTCTGTGCATTGCGGCTAGTTTACATTTCTCAGAGAGTGAAAAGGCGTTCTCTTACGTTTCTATCGTTACAAACTGTTGCCGTTCAGTTCGGCGTGTCTGCCCCCCCCCCCCCAACCCCCCCTTTCCCTAACCCTTCCCCTCTCTCCCCCGCAGACCCTCCGTGATGCCCTTCCGGGCCGACCTGGTGTGTGACCCCCTGCTCCTTGTTTACCCCCTTACCCCCCCTTTCTTTTCTCCCTCCATCGGTTTCAGCCGTGTTCTTTCAGTGGATTGGGGGGGTCTCCTCTCTCCATCTCTCTCGGTGGGGGAGGCTTCCCCCTCTCCATCCCTCTCGGTGGGGGGGGGTCCCCCCTCTCCGTCCCTCTCGGTGGGGGGTTGGTTCCCCCCTCTCCACAACTCTCGGTGGGGGTTCCCCCCTCTCCACAACTCTCGGTGGGGGGAGGGAATTCCCCCCCTCCATCTCTCTCGGTGTGGGGGGATTCCCCCTCTCCATCTCTCTCGGTGGGGGGGGGGAATTCCCCCCTCCATCTCTCTCGGTGGGGGGGGATTCCCCCTCTCCATCTCTCGGTGGGGGGGGGTTCCCCCCTCTCCATATCTCTCGGTGGGGTGGGGGTTCCCCCCTCTCCATCCCTCTCGGTGGGGGGGTCCCCCCCTCCATCTCTCTCGGTGGGGAGGCTTCCCCCTCTCCATCCCTCTCGGTGGGGGGGGGGGTCCCCCTCTTAATCTCTCTCGGTGGAGGGGGGGTCCCCCCTCTCCATCCCTCTCGGTGGGGGGTTGGTTCCCCCCTCTCCACAACTCTCGGTGGGGGTTCCCCCCTCTCCACAACTCTCGGTGGGGGGGGGGGGAATTCCCCCCCTCCATCTCTCTCGGTGTGGGGGGATTCCCCCTCTCCATCTCTCTCGGTGGGGGGGGGGGGGAATTCCCCCCCTCCATCTCTCTCGGTGGGGGGGATTCCCCCTCTCCATCTCTCGGTGGGGGGGGTTCCCCCCTCTCCATATCTCTCGGTGGGGTGGGGGTTCCCCCCTCTCCATCCCTCTCGGTGGGGGGGTCCCCCCCCTCCATCCCTCTCGGTGGGGGGGTCCCCCCTCTCCGTCTCTCTCGGTGGGGGGTCCCCCCTCTCCATCACTCTCGGTGGGGGGGGGGGGTGTTACCCCCTCTCCATCTCTCTCATAGAACATTACAGCGCATTACAGGCCCTTCGGCCCTCGATGTTGCGCCGACCTGTGAAACCACTCTAAAGCCCATCTATACTATTCCCTTATCGCCCATATGTCTATCCAATGACCATTTGAATGTCCTTAGTGTTGGCGAGTCCACTACTGTTGCAGGCAGGGCATTCCACGCCCTTACTACTCTCTGAGTAAAGAACGTACCTCTGACATCTGTCTTATATCTATCTCCCCTCAATTTAAAGCTATGTCCCCTCGTGCTAGACATCACCATCCGAGGAAAAAGGCTCTCACTGTCCACCCTATCCAATCCTCTGATCACCTTGTATGCCTCAATTAAGTCACCTCTTAACTTTCTTCTCTCTAACGAAAACAGCCTCAAGTCCCTCAGCCTTTCCTCATAAGATCTTCCCTCCATAACCAGGCAACATTCTGGTAAATCTCCTCTGCACCCTTTCCAATGCTTCCACATCCTTCCTATAATGCGGCGACCAGAACTGTACGCAATACTCCAAATGCGGCCGCACCAGAGTTTTGTACAGCTGCAACATGACCTCATGGCTCCGAAATTCAGACACTCTACCAATAAAAGATAACACACCGTACACCTTCTTAACAACCCTCTCAACCTGAGTGGCAACTTTCAGGGATCTATGTACATGGACACCGAGATCTCTCTGCTCATCCACACTGCCAAGAATCTTACCATTAGCCCAGTACTCTGTCTTCCTGTTATTCCTTCCTAAATGAATCACCTCACATTTTTCTGCATTAAACTCCATTTGCCACCTCTCAGCCCAGCGCTGCAGCTTATCTATGTCCCTCTGTAACTTGTAACATCCTTCCGCACTGTCCACAACTCCACCGACTTTAGTGTCAGCTGCAAATTTACTCACTCATCCTTCTGCGCCCTCCTCCAGGTCATTTATAAAAATGACAAACAGCAGTGGCCCCAATACAGATCCTTGTGGTACACCACTAGTAACTGGACTCCAGTCTGAACACTTCCCATCAACCACCACCCTTTGTCTTCTTCCAGCTAGCCAATTTCTGATCCAAACTGCTAAATCTTCCTGAATCCCATGCTTCCGTATTTTCTGCAGTAGCCTACCGTGGGGAACCTTGTCAAACGCGTTACTGAAATCCATATACACCACATCAACTGCTTTACCCTCATCCACCTGTTTCTCACCTTCTCAAAGAACTCTATATGGTTTGTGAGGCACAACCGACCCTTCACAAAACCGTGTTGACTATGTCTAATCAAATTATTCCTTTCCAGATGATTATACACCCTATCTCTTAAAAACCTTTCCAAGATTTTGCCCACAACAGAAGTAAGGCTCACTGGTCTATATTTACCGGGGTTGTCTCTACTCCCCTTCTTGAACAAGGGGACAACATTTGCCAGAGAATCCTAGGATAAATCCCATCCGGCCCAGGGGACTTGTCTATTTTCACCCTTTCCAGAATAGTTAACACCTCCTCCTTATGAACCTCAAGTCCTTCTAGTCGAGTAGCCTGAATCTCAGTATTCTCCTCGTCAACATTGTCTTTTTCCTGTGTGAATAGTGATGAAAAATATTCGTATAGCACCTCTCCTATCTCCACGGACTCCAAGCACAACTTCCCACTCCTGTCCTTGACTGGCCCTACTCTTACCCTAGTCATTCTTTTATTCCTGACATATCTGTCGAAAGCTTTAGGGTTATCCTTGATCCTACCATCCAAAGACTTCTCATGTCCCCTTCTGGCGCTTCTTAGCTCCCTCTTTAGGTCCTTCCTAGCTAACTTGTAACTCTCGAGCGCCCTTACTGAACCTTCATGTCTCATCTTTACATAAGCCTCCTTCCTTCTTCCTCTAGACAAGTGTTTCAGCTGCCTTAGTAAACCACGGTTCCCTTGCTCGACCACTTCCTCCCTGCCTGACAAGTACATACTTATCAAGGACACGCAGTAGCTGTTCTTTGAACAAGCTCCACATTTCCATTGTGCCCATCCCCTGCAGTTTTCCTCTCCGTGTCGGTGGGGGTGGGGGGGGGGGGAAGGGTCCCCCCTCTCCATCTCTCTCGGTGGGTGGGGTGTTCCCGCCTCTCCATCTCTCTCGGTGGGGGAGTCCCCCCTCTCCATCTCTCTCTTTGGTGGTGTCCCCCCTCTCCATCTCTCTCGGTGGGGGCAAAGTTCCCCCCTCTCCATCTCTCTCGGTGGAGGGAGGACCCCCTCTCCATCTCTCTCGGCGGGGGGGGGGGGGGGGGGTCCACCCTCTCCATCTCTCTCGGCGGGGGGGGTTTGTTCCCGCCTCTCCATCTCTCTCGGTGGAGGGGGAGTTCCCCCCTCTCCATCTCTCTCGGTGGGTGGGGTGTTCCCGCCTCTCCATCGCTCTCGGTGGGGGCAAAGTTCCACCCTCTCCATCTCTCTCGGTGGAGGGGGGACCCCCTCTCCATCTCTCTCGGCGGGGGGGGGGGGGGGTCCACCCTCTCCATCTCTCTCGGTGGAGGGGGAGTTCCCCCCTCTCCATCTCTCTCGGTGGGGGGGTCCCCCTCTCCATCTCTCTCGCCGGGGGAGTCCCCCCTCTCCATCTCTCTCGGTGGGGGGTCCACCCTCTCCATCTCTCTCGGTGGAGGGGGAGTTCTCCCTCCATCTCTCTCGGTGGGGGCAGGGCTCCCCCCTCTCCATCTCTCTCGGTGGGGGGGGACCCCCTCTCTATCTCTCTCGGCGGGGGAGAGGGGGTCCACCCTCTCCATCTCTCTCGGTGGAGGGGGATTTCCCCCCTCTCCATCTCTCCCGGTGGGGGGGGGGGGTTCCACCATCTCCATCTCTCTCTCGGTGGGGGGGTTCCCCCTTCTCCATCTCGCTTTGTGGGGGGGGAGGTCTCCTTCTCCATATCTCTCGGTGGGGGAGGAGGGGGGTTCCACCAACTCCATCTCTCTCTGTGGGGGGGGGTTACCCCTTCTCCATCTCGCTCGGTGGGGGGGGGGGTCCTCTTCTCCATCTCTCTCGGTGGGGGAGGGGGTTCCCCTTCTCCATCTCTCTCGGTGGGGGGGAGGCTGTTCTCCCCTCTCCATCTCTCTCGGTCTCTCCGTCTCTCTCTGGGACTCTGCCAAAACAAAATCCACAACCAGCAGTCGGCCATTAGTATGTCAGTTCACAATGGCCATTGTATGTCAGTTCAAGTGGCCATTTTATGTCGGTTCACGGGAGCCATTTTATGTCAGTTCACAATAGCCATTTTATGTCAGTTAACAATGGACAGTTCATGTCAGGTCGCAATGACCATTTTGTGTCAGTTCACAATGGACAGTTAATGTCAGTTCACGGGGGGCATTTTGTGTCAGGTCGCAATGGCCATTGTATGTCAGTTCAGAATGGCCATTTTATGTCAGCTCACGGTAGCCATTGTATGTCAGTTCACAATGGCCATTTATGTCAGTTCACAATGGCCATTTTATGTCAGTTCACATTGGCCATTTTATGTCAGTTCACGGGGGCCATTTTATTTCAGTTCACGGTGGCCATTGTATGTCAGTTCACATTGGCCATTTTATGTCAGTTCACAGTGGCCATTTTATGTCAGTTCACAATGGCCATTTTATGTCAGTTCAGAATGCCCATTTTATGTCAGTTCACAATGGCCATTTTATGTCAGTTCACGGTGGCCATTGTATGTCAGTTCACAATGGCCATTTTATGTCAATTTGCAATGGACATTTTTTGTCAGTTCACAATGGCCATTTTATGTCAGTTTGCAATGGCCATTTTATCTCAGTTGCGGTGGCCAGTTCATGTCGGTTCACGGGGGCCATTTTATGTCAGTTCACGGTGGCCATTTTATGTCAGTTCATGGGGGCCATTTTATGTCAGTTCATGGTGGCCATTGTATGTCAGTTCATAATGGCCATTTTATGTCAGTTTGCAATGGCCATTTTTTCTCAGTTGACGGTGGCCATTTTGTGTCAGTTCACGGTGGCCATTGTATGTCAGTTTACAATGGCCATTGCATGTCAGTTCACAATGGCCATTTTGTGTCAGTTTGCAATGGCCATTTTATCTCAGTTGCGGTGGCCAGTTCATGTCGGTTCACGGGGACCATTTTATGTCAGTTCACGGTGGCCATTTTATATCAGGTCACGGGGGCCATTTATGTCAGTTCATGGTGGCTATTGTATGTCAGTTCACAATGGCCATTTTATGTCAGTTCACGGTGGCCATTTTATCTCAGTTCACAGTGGCCATTTTATGTCAGTTCACGGGGGCCATTTTATTCAGTCGATGGGTGCCATTTTATGTCAGTACACGGTGGCCATTTTATGTCAGTTCACGGTGGTCATTTTATGTCGGTTGACGGGGCCTTTTTATGTCTGCTCGCAATGGCCATTTTATGTCAGTTCACGGCAGCCATTGTATGTCAGTTCACGGCAGCCATTTTATGTCAGTTCACGGTGTCCACTGTATGTCAGTTCACAATGGCCATTTTATGTCAGTTCACAATGACCATTTTATGTCAGTTCACGGTGGCCATTGTATGTCAGTTCACAATGGCCATTTTATGTCAATTTGCAATGGCCATTTTATGTCAGTTCACGGTGGCCATTGTATGTCCGTTCACAATGGCCATTTTATGTCAGTTTGCAATGGCCATTTTATGTCAGTTCACGGTGGCCATTTCATGTCAGTTCACGGGGGCCATTTTATGTCAGTTCATGGTGGCTATTGTATGTCAGTTCACAATGGCCATTTTATTTCAGTTCACGGTGGCCATTCTATCTCAGTTCAAAGTGACCATTTTATGTCAGTTCACGGGGGCCTTTTTATGTCAGGTCGCAATGGCCATTTTATGTCAGTTCACAATGGCCATTTTATGTCAGTTCATGGTGGCCATTGTATGTCAGTTCACAATGGCCATTGTATGTCAGTTCACAATGGCCATTTTATGTCAGTTTGCCATGACCATTTTTCTTCAGTTCACAATGGCCATTTTATGTCAGTTCACAATGGCCATTTTATGTCAGTTCACGGTGGCCATTGTGAGTCAGTTCACAATGGCCATTTTATGTCAGTTCACAATGGCCATTTTATGTCAGTTCATGGTGGCCATTGTATGTCAGTTCACAATGGCCATTGTATGTCAGTTCACAATGGCCATTTTATGTCAGTGTGCAATGGCCATTTTTTTATCAGTTGACGGTGGCCATTTTATGTCAGTTCACGGTGGCCATTGCATGTCAGTTCACAATGGCCATTGTATGTCAGTTCACAATGGCCAGTTTATGTCAGATTGCAATGGCCATTTTATCTCAGTTGCGGTGGCCAGTTCATGTCGGTTCACGGAGGCCATTTTATGTCAGTTCACGGTGGCCATTTTATGTCAGTTCAAGGAGGCCATTTTATTCAGTCAATGGGGGCCATTTTATGTCAGTTTACGGTGGCCATTTTATGTCAGTTCACGGTGGTCATTTTATGTCGGTTCATGGCGGCAATTTTATGTCAGGTCACGGTGGCTATTATATGTTAGCTCATGGCGGCCATTTTATGTCAGTTCACGGGGCCATTTTATGTCAGTTCACGATGGACATTTTATATCAGTTCACGGGGGCTTTTTTAGGTCCGGTCGCAATGGCCATTTTATGTCAGTTCACGTGGGCCATTGTATATCAGTTCACAATGGCCATTTTATGTCAGTTTGCAATGACCATTTTATCTCAGTTGCGGTGGCCAGTATATGTCGGTTCACGGGGGCCATTTTATGTCAGTTCACGGTGGCCATTTTATGTCAGTTCACGGGGGCCATTTTATGTCAGTCCATTGTGGCCATTTATATGTCAGTTCACAATGGCCATTGTATGTCAGTTCACAATCGCTATTTTGTGTCAGTTCACGGTGGCCATTGTATGTCAGTTTACAATGGCCATTTTATGTCAGTTTGCAATGGCCATTTTATCTCAGTTGCGGTGGCCAGTACATGTCGGTTCACGGGGGCCATTTTATGTCAGTTCACGGTGGCCATTTTATATCAGTTCACGGGGGCCATTTTATGTCAGTTCATGGTGCCCATTTTATGTCAGTTCACGGTGGCCATTTTATCTCAATTCACAGTGGCCATTTTTGTCAGTTCACGGGGGCCATTTTATTCAGTCGATGGGGGCCATTTTATGTCAGTACACGGTGGCCATTTTATGTCGGTTCACGGTGGTCATTTTATGTCGGTTGACGGGGGCCATTTTATGTCAGCTCGCAATGGCCATTTTATGTCAGTTCACGGTGGCCATTGTATGTCAGTTCATGGCAGCCATTTTATGTCAGGTCACGGTGGCTATTTTATGTTAGCTCATGGCGGCCATTTTATGTCAGTTCACGGGGCCGTTTCATGTCAGTTCACGATGGACATTTTATATCAGTTCACGGGGGCCATTGTATATCAGTTCACGGCAGCCATTTTATGTCAGTTCACAGTGGCCACTGTATGTCAGTTCACAATGGCCATTTTATGTCAGTTTGCAATGGCCATTTTATCTCAGTTGCGGTGGCCAGTTCATGTCGGTTCACGGGGGACATTATATGTCAGTTCACGGTGGCCATTTTATGTCAGTTCACGGGGGCCATTTTATGTCAGTTCACGGGGGCCATTTGATGTCAGTTCACGGGTGCCTTTTTATGTCAGGTCGCAATGGCCATTTTATGTCAGTTCACGGCGGCCATTGTATATCAGTTCACAGTGGCCATTTTATTTCAGTTCAGTGGCCATTTTATGTCAGTTCACAATGGCCATTTTATGTCAGTTCAAGGGGGCCATTGTATGTCAGTTCAGAATGGACAGTTTATATCAGTTCACGGGGGCCTTTTTATGTCAGGTCGCAATGGGCATTTTATGTCAGTTCACAATGGCCATTTTATGTCTGCTTACATTGGCCATTTTATGTCAGTTCAAGGGGGCCATTGTATGTCAGTTCACAATGGACAGTTTATGTCAGTTCACGGGGGCCATTTTCTGTCAGTTCAAGGTGGCCATTGTATGTCAGTTCACAATGGCCATTTTATGTCTGTTCACATTGTCCATTTTGTGTCAGTTCAAGGGGGCCATTTTATGTCAGTTCACAATGGACAGTTTATGTCAGTTCACGGGGGCCATTTTATGTCAGTTCACGGGTGCCTTTTTATGTCAGGTCGCAATGGCCATTTTATGTCAGTTCACGGCGGCCATTGTATATCAGTTCACAGTGGCCATTTTATTTCAGTTCACAGTGGCCATTTTATGTCAGTTCACAATGGCCATTTTATGTCAGTTCATGGGGGGCCATTGTATGTCAGTTCAGAATGGACAGTTTATATCAGTTCACGGGGGCCTTTTTATGTCAGGTCGCAATGGCCATTTTATGTCAGTTCACAATGGCCATTTTATGTCTGCTCACAATGGCCATTTTATGTCAGTTCAAGGGGGTCATTGTATGTCAGTTCACAATGGACAGTTTATGTCAGTTCACGGGGGCTGTTTTATGTCAGGTCGCAATGGCCATTTTATGTCAGTTCACGGGGGCCATTGTATGTCAGTTCACAATGGCCATTGTATGTCAGTTCACAATGTCCATTTTTTGTCAGTTCACAGAGACCATGTTATGCCAGTTCATGGCAGCCATTGTATATC
This sequence comes from Scyliorhinus torazame, assembly GCF_047496885.1. Lineage (NCBI taxonomy): Eukaryota > Metazoa > Chordata > Chondrichthyes > Carcharhiniformes > Scyliorhinidae > Scyliorhinus > Scyliorhinus torazame. The sequence goes on along the minus strand of NW_027308142.1, from coordinate 153,181 downwards.
AGTTCACAGTGGCCATTTCATGTCAGTTCACAATGGCCGTTTTATGTCAGTTCACGGTGGCCATTGTATATCTGTTCACAATGCCATTTTATGTCAGTTCACGGGGTCCATTTTATGTCAGTACACGGTGGCCATTTTATGTCTGTTCACAATGGTCATTTTATGTCAGTTCACGGTGGCCATTGTATGTCAGTTCACAGTGGACATTTTATGTCAGTTCACGGTGGCCATTGTATGTCAGTTCACGGTGGTCATTCTATGTCTGTTCACAATGGCCATTTTATGTCAGTTCATGGTGGCCATTGTATGTCAGTTCACAATGGCCATTGTATGTCAGTTCACAGTGGACATTATATGTCAGTTCATGGTGGCCATTGCATGTCAGTTCACAATGGCCATTGTATGTCAGTTCGCAATGGCCATTTTATGTCAGTTCACAATGGCCATTTTATGTCAGTTCATGGTGGCCATTGTATGTCAGTTCACAATGGCCACTGTATGTCAGTTCACAATGGCCATTGTATGTCAGTTCACAATGGCCATGTTATGTCAGTTTGCAATGGCCATTTTTTCTCAGTTGCGGTGGCCAGTTCATGTCGGTTCACGGGGGCCATTTTATGTCAGTTCACGGTGGCCATTTTATGTCAGTTTATGGGAGCCATTTTATGTCAGTTCATGGTGGCCATTTTATCTCAGTTCACGGTAGCCATTTTATGTCAGTTCACGGGGGCCATTTTATTCAGTCGAAGGGGCCATTTTATGTCAGTACACGGTGGCCATTTTATGTCAGTTCATGGTGGTCATTTTATGTCGGTTGAAGGGGGCAGTTTTATGTCAGCTCGCAATGGCCATTTTATGTCAGTTCACGGTGGCCATTGTATGTCCGTTCACGGGGGCCGTTTTATGTCAGCTCGCAATGGCCATTTTAATTCAGTTCACGGTGGCCATTTTATGTCAGTTCACGGTGGCCATTGTATGTCAGTTCACGGTGGCCATTTTATGTCAGGTCACGGTGGCTATTTTATGTTAGCTCACGGCAGTCATTTTATGTCCATTCGCGGTGACCATTTAATGTCAGTTCATGGCAGCCATTTTATGTCAGTTCACGGTGGTCATTTTATATTGGTTGAAGGGGGGCATTTTTTGTCAGCTCGCAATGGCCATTTTATGTCAGTTCACGGTGGCCATGTTATGTCCGTTCACGTTGGCCATTTTATGTCAGTTCACGGCAGCCATTTTATGTCAGTTCACGGTGGCCATTTTATGTCAGTTCACAATGGACAGTTTATGTCAGTTCAGAGCCATCCCACAGCCTGCACGGCCTGTGCTCCACCGACACAGCCATCACTGTCAGTGCTCCCCCCACACAGCCAGCACTGTCAGTGCTCCCCGCACACAGCCAGCACTGTCAGTGCTCCACCCACACAGCCATCACTGCCAGTGCCTCGTCACAACAGCCAGCAATGTCAGTGCTCCCACCACACAGCCAGCACTGTCAGTGCTCCACCGACACAGCCATCACTGTCAGTGCTCCCCCCACACAGCCAGCACTGTCAGTGCTCCCAACACACAGCCAGCACTGTCAGTGCTTCCCCCACACAGCCAGCACTGTCAGTGCTCCCCCCACGCAGCCAGCACTGTCAGTGCTCCCAACACACAGCCAGCACTGTCAGTGCTTCCCCCACACAGCCAGCACTGTCAGTGCTCCCCCCACACAGCCAGCACTGTCAGTGCTCCCCCCACACAGCGAGCACTGACAGGGCTCCCCCCACACAGCCAGCACTGTCAGTGCTCCCACCACACAGCCAGCACTGACAGGGCTCCCCCCACACAGCCAGCACTGTCAGTGCTCCCCCCACACAGCGAGCACTGACAGGGCTCCCCCACACAGCCAGCACTGTCAGTGCTCCCACCACACAGCCAGCACTGTCAGTGCTCCCCCACACATCCAGCACTGTCAGTGCTCCCACCACATAGCCAGCACTGTCAGTGTTCCCCCACACAGCCAGCAATGCCAGTGCTCCCACCACACCGCCAGCACAGTCAGTGCTCCCCCCCACACAGCCAGCACTGTCAGTGCTCCCCACACAGCCAGCACTATCAGTGCTCCCCCCACACAGCCAGCACTGTCAGTGCTCCCCCACAGCCAGCACTGTCAGTGCTCCCCACACAGCCAGCACTGTCAGCGCTCCCCCCACACAGCCAGCACTGCCAGTGCTCCCCCTACACAGCCAGCACTGTCAGTGCTCCCCTCACACAGCCAGCACTGTCAGTGCTCCCCCACAGAGCCAGCACTGTCAGTGATCCCCCCACACAGCTAGCACTGTCAGTGCTCCCACCACACAGCCAACACTGTCAGTGCTCCCACCACAATGCCAGCACTGTCAGTGCTCCCCACACAGCCAGCACTGTCAGTGCTCCCCTCACACAGCCAGCACTGCCAGTGCTCCCCCCACACAGCCAGCACTGTCAGTGCTCCCCCACAGAGCCAGCACTGTCAGAGTTCGCCCCACACAGCCAGCACTGTCAGTCCTCCCCCCACACAGCCAGCACTGTTAGTGCTCCCACCACACAGCCAGCACTGTCAGTGCACCCCACACAGACAGCACTGTCAGTGCTCCCCCCACACAGCCAGCACTGCCAGTGCTCCCACCACACAGCCAGCACTGTCAGTGCTCCCCCCACACAGCCAGCACTGTCAGTGCTCACCCCACACAGCCAGCACTGTCAGTGCTCCCCCCACACAGCCAGCACTGCCAGTGCTCACCCCACACAGCCAGCACTGTCAGTGCTCCCACCACACAGCCAGCACTGTCAGTGCTCCCCCACACAGCCAGCACTGTCAGTGCTCCCCGCACACAGCCAGCACTGTCAGTGCTCCCCCACAGCCAGCACTGTCAGTGCTCCCCCCACACAGCCAGCACTGTCAGTGCTCCCACCACACAGCCAGCACTGTCAGTGCTCCCCCCACACAGCCAGCACTGTCAGTGCTCCCACCACACAGCCAGCACTGCCAGTGCTCCTACCACACAGCCAGCACTGTCAGTGCTCCCCCTCACAGCCAGCACTGTCAGTGCTCCCACCACACTGCCAGCACTGTCAGTGCTCCCCACCACACAGCCAGCACTGTCAGTGTTCCCCACGCCCCAGACCCAGCTCCTGATTGGCTGAGAGGCTGTCAGTCAGCGCCAGGAGATACTGATAGGCTGAGAGACTGTCAGTCAGCGGTTGGAGCTCCTGATTAGCTGAGAGACTGTCAGTCAGCGGCTGGAGCTCCTGATTGGCTGAGAGACTGCCAGTCGGCGGCTGGAGCTCCCGATTGGCTGAGAGACTGTCAGTCAGCGGCTGGAGCTCCTGATTGGCTGAGAGACTGCCAGTCGGCGGCTGGAGCTCCCGATTGGCTGAGAGACTGTCAGTCAGCGGCTGGAGCTCCTGATTGGCTGAGAGACTGTCAGTCAGCGGTTGGAACTCCTGATTGGCTGAGGGGCTTTCAGTCAGTTTTATTTTCTCATTAATTTAATAATTGATGCAACCGGATATTTCACCGCGATCTTGATATGCTCCCTGAACCTGGACTGAGTCACCACATAAATAAATGTGCTCCCACCGCACAGACAGCACTGTCAGTGCTCCCCACACAGCCAGCACTGTCAGTGCTCCCCCCACACAGCCAGCACTGTCAGTGCTCCCCACACAGCCAGCACTGTCAGTGCTCCCCCCACACAGCCAGCACTGTCAGTGCTCCCACCACACAGCCAGCACTGTCGGTGCTCCCACCACACAGCCAGCACTGTCAGGGCTCCCCCACACAGCCAGCACTGCCAGTGCTCCCACCACACAGCCAGCACTGCCAGTGCTCCCATCACACAGCAAGCACTGCCAGCGCTCCACCCACACAGCCAGCACTGTCAGTGCTCCGAACACACAGCCAGCACTGTCAGTGCTCCCACCACACAGCCAGCACTGTCAGTGCTCCCACCCACACAGCCAGCACTGTCAGTGCTCCCACCACACAGCCAGCACTGTCAGTGCTCCCACCACACAGCCAGCACTGTCAGTGCTCTCCCACACAGCCAGCACTGTCAGTGCTCCCACCCCACAGTCAGCACTGTCAGTGCTCACCCCACACAGCCAGCACTGTGAGTGCTCCCCACACAGCCAGCACTGTCAGTGCTCCCCGCACACAGCCAGCACTGTCAGTGCTCCCCCCACAGCCAGCACTGTCAGTGCTACCCCCACACAGCCAGCACTGTCAGTGCTCCCCCACACAACCAGCACTGTCAGTGCTCCCCCACACAGCCCGCACTGTCAGTGCTCCCCCACACATCCAGCACTGTCAGTGCTCCCACCACACAGCCAGCACTGTCAGTGTTCCCCACACACAGCCAGCAATGCCAGTGCTCCCACCACACCGCCAGCACAGTCAGTGCTCCCCCCCCACAGCCAGCAATGTCAGTGCTCCCCCCACACAGCCAGCACTGTCAGTGCTCCACGACACAGCCAGCACTGTCAGTGCTCCCCACACAGCCAGCACTGTCAGTGCTCCCCCCACACAGCCAGCACTGTCAGTGCTCCCCACACACAGACAGCACTGTCAGTGCTCCCCCAAACAGCCAGCACTGTCAGTGCTCCTACCACACAGCCAGCACTGTCAGTGCTCCCACCACAGCCAGCACTGTCAGTGCTCCCCACCACACAGCCAGCACTGTCAGTGTTCCCCACGCCCCAGACCCAGCTCCTGATTGGCTGAGAGACTGTCAGTCAGCGGTTGGAGCTCCTGATTAGCTGAGAGACTGCCAGTCGGCGGCTGGAGCTCCTGATTGGCTGAGAGACTGTCAGTCAGCGGCTGGAGCTCCTGATTGGCTGAGAGACTGTCAGTCAGCGGCTGGAGCTCCTGATTGGCTGAGGGGCTTTCAGTCAGTTTTATTTTCTCATTAATTTAATAATTGATGCAACCGGATATTTCACCGCGATCTTGATCTGCTCCCTGAACCTGGACTGAGTCACCACATAAATTAATGTGCTCCCACCGCACAGCCAGCACTGTCAGTGCTCCCCACACAGCCAGAACTGTCAGTGCTCCCACCACACAGCCAGCACTGCCAGTGCTACCATCACACAGCAAGCACTGCCAGCGCTCCACTCACACAACCAGCACTGTCAGTGCTCCGAACACACAGCCAGCACTGTCAGTGCTCCCACCACACAGCCAGCACTGTCAGTGCTCCCACCCACACAGCCAGCACTGTCAGTGCTCCCACCACACAGCCAGCACTGTCAGTGCTCCCACCACACAGCCAGCACTGTCAGTGCTCTCCCACACAGCCAGCACTGTCAGTGCTCCCACCCCACAGCCAGCACTGTCAGTGCTCACCCCACACAGCCAGCACTGTGAGTGCTCCCCACACAGCCAGCACTGTCAGTGCTCCCCGCACACAGCCAGCACTGTCAGTGCTCCCCCCACAGCCAGAACTGTCAGTGCTACCCCCACACAGCCAGCACTGTCAGTGCTCCCACCACACAGCCAGCACTGTCAGTGCTCACCCCACACAGCCAGCACTGTCAGTGCTCCCAACACACAGCCAGCACTGTCAGTGCTCCCCCACACAGCCAGCACTGTCAGTGCTCCCCCACACAGCCAGCACTGTCAGTGCTCCCCCACACAGCCAGCACTGTCAGTCCTCCCACCACACAGCCAGCAATGTCAGTGCTCCCCCACACAGCCAGCACTGTCAGTGCTCCCGCCACACAACCAGCACTGTCAGTGCTCCCCCGCACAGCCAGCACTGTCAGTGCTCCCCACACAGCCAGCACTGTCAGTGCTCCCCCACACAACCAGCACTGTCAGTGCTCCCCCACACAGCCTGCACTGTCAGTGCTCCCCCACACATCCAGCACTGTCAGTGCTCCCACCACACAGCCAGCACTGTCAGTGTTCCCCCCACACAGCCAGCAATGCCAGTGCTCCCACCACACCGCCAGCACAGTCAGTGCTCCCCCCCCCACAGCCAGCAATGTCAGTGCTCCCCCCACACAGCCAGCACTGTCAGTGCTCCACGACACAGCCAGCACTGTCAGTGCTCCCCACACAGCCAGCACTGTCAGTGCTCCCCCACACAGCCAGCACTGTCAGTGCTCCCACCACACAGCCAGCACTGTCAGTGCTCCCACCACACATCCAGCACTGTCAGTGCTCCCTCCACACAGCCAGCACTGTCAGTGCTTCCCCCACACAGCCAGCACTGTCAGTGTTCCACCACACACAGCCAGCACTGTCAGTGCTCCCCACACAGCCAGCACTGTCAGTGCTCCCCCACACAGCCAGCACTGTCAGAGCTCCCCCACACAGCCAGCACTGTCAGTGCTCCCACCACACAGCCATCACTGTCAGTGCTCCCACCACACAGCCAGCACTGTCAGTGCTCCCCCCACACAGCCAGCACTGTCAGTGCTCCCCCACACAGCCAGCACTGCCAGTGCTCCCCCCACACGGCCAGAAATGTCAGTGAACCCCCACACAGCCAGCAATGTCAGTGCTCCCCTCACACAGCCAGCACTGTCAGTGCTCCCCCACAGAGCCAGCACTGTCAGTCCTCCACCCACACAGCTAGCACTGTCAGTGCTCCCACCACACAGCCAGCACTGTCAGTGCTCCCCCCACACAGCCAGCACTGTCAGTGCTCCCCTCACACAGCCAGCACTGTCAGTGCTCCCCCACACAGCCAGCACTGTCAGTGCTCCCCCACACAGCCAGCACTGTCAGTGCTCCCACCACACAACCAGCACTGTCAGTGCTCCCCCCACACAGCCAGCACTGCCAGTGCTCTCCCTACACAGCCAGCACTGTCAGTGCTCCCCTCACACAGCTAGCACTGTCAGTGCTCCCCCACAGAGCCAGCACTGTCAGTCCTCCACCCACACAGCCAGCACTGTCAGTGCTCCCACCACACAGCCAGCACTGTCAGTGCTCCACCACACAGCCAGCACTGTCAGTGCTCCCCCACACAGCCAGCACTGTCAGTGCTCCCCCACACAGCCAGCACTGTCAGTGCTCCCCCACACAGCCAGCACTGTCAGTGCTCCCCTCACACAGCCAGCACTGCCCGTGCTCCCCCACACAGCCAGCACTGTCAGTGCTCCCCCCACACAGCCAGCACTGCCAGTGCTCCCCCCACACAGCCAGCACTGTCAGTGCTCCCCCACAGAGCCAGCACTGTCAGAGTTCGCCCCACACAGCTAGCACTGTCAGTCCTCCCCCCACACAGCCAGCACTGTTAGTGCTCCCACCACACAGCCAGCACTGTCAGTGCTCCCCACACAGCCAGCACTATCAGTGCTCCCCCCACACAGCCAGCACCGCCAGTGCTCCCACCACACAGCCAGCACTGCCCGTGCTCCCACCACACAGCCAGCACTGTCAGTGCTCCCACCACACAGCCAGCACTGTCAGTGCTCCCCCCACACAGCCAGCACTGTCAGTGCTCCCCCCACACAGCCAGCACTGTCAGTGCTCCCCCCATACAGCCAACACTGTCAGTGCTCCCCCACACAGCCAGCACTGTCAGTGCTCACCCCACACAGCCAGCACTGTCAGTGCTCCGAACACACAGCCAGCACTGTCACTACTCCCACCACACAGCCAGCACTGTCGGTGCTCCCACCACACAGCCAGCACTGTCAGGGCTCCCCCACACAGCCAGCACTGCCAGTGCTCCCACCACACAGCCAGCACTGCCAGTGCTCCCATCACACAGCAAGCACTGCCAGTGCTCCACCCACACACCCAGCACTGTCAGTGCTCCGAACACACAGCCAGCACTGTCAGTGCTCCCACCACACAGCCAGCACTGTCAGTGCTCCCACCCACACAGCCAGCACTGTCAGTGCTCCCACCACACAGCCAGCACTGTCAGTGCTCCCACCACACAGCCAGCACTGTCAGTGCTCCCCCCTCACAGCCAGCACTGTCAGTGCTCCCACCACACAGCCAGCACTGTCAGTGCTCCCACCACACAGACAGCACTGTCAGTGCTCCCTCCACACAGCCAGCACTGTCAGTGCTCCCCCCACACAGCCAGCACTGTCAGTGTTCCCCCCCACACATCCAGCACTGTCAGTGCTCCCCACACAGCCAGCACTGTCAGTGCTCCCCCACACAGCCAGCACTGTCAGAGCTCCCCCACACAGCCAGCACTGTCAGTGCTCCCACCACACAGCCAGCACTGTCAGTGCTCCCACCACACAGCCAGCACTGTCAGTGCTCCCCACACAGCCAGCACTGTCAGTGCTCCCCCCACACAGCCAGCACTGCCAGTGCTCCCCCCACACAGCCAGAACTGTCAGTGAACCCCCACACAGCCAGCAATGTCAGTGCTCCCCCCACCCAGCCAGCACTGTCAGTGCTCCCCTCACACAGCCAGCACTGTCAGTCCTCCACCCACACAGCTAGCACTGTCAGTGCTCCCACCACACAGCCAGCACTGTCAGTGCTCCCCCCACACAGCCAGCACTGTCAGTGCTCCCACCACACAGCCAGCACTGTCAGTGCTCCCCCCACACAGCCAGCACTGTCAGTGCTCCCCTCACACAGCCAGCACTGTCAGTGCTCCCCCACACAGCCAGCACTGTCAGTGCTCCCCCACACAGCCAGCACTGTCAGTGCTCCCACCACACAACCAGCACTGTCAGTGCTCCCCCCACACAGCCAGCACTGCCAGTGCTCTACCTACACAGCCAGCACTGTCAGTGCTCCCCTCACACAGCCAGCACTGCCCGTGCTCCCCCACACAGCCAGCACTGCCAGTGCTCCCACCACACAGCCAGCACTGCCCTTGCTCCCACCACACAGCCAGCACTGTCAGTGCTCCCACCACACAGCCAGCACTGTCAGTGCTCCCCCCACACAGCCAGCACTGTCAGTGCTCACCCCACACAGCCAGCACTGTCAGTGCTCCCCGCACACAGCCAGCACTGTCAGTGCTCCCCCCACAGCCAGCACTGTCAGTGCTCCCCCCACACAGCCAGCACTGTCAGTGCTCCCACCACACAGCCAGCACTGTCAGTGCTCCCCCGCACAGCCTGCACTGTCATTTCTCCCACCACACATCCAGCACAGTCAGTGCTCCCCCACATAGCAGCTCTGTCTGTGCTCCCCCACAGAGCCAGCACTGTCAGTGCTCCCCACACAGCCAGCACTGTCAGTGCTCCCCCACACAGCCAGCACTGTCAGTGCTCCCACCACACAGCCAGCACTGTCAGTGCTAACACCACACAGCCAGCACTGCCAGTGTTCCCCACGCCCCAGACCCAGCTCCTGATTGGCTGAGAGACTGTCAGTCAGCGGTTGGAGCTCCTGATTGGCTGAGAGACTGCCAGTCGGCGGCTGGAGCCCCTGATTGGCTGAGAGACTGTCAGTCAGTTTTATTTTCTCATTAATTTAATAATTGATGCAACCGGATATTTCACCGCGATCTTGATCTGCTCCCTGAACCTGGACTGAGTCACCACATAAATAAATGTGTTCCCACCGCACAGACAGCACTGTCAGTGCTCCCCACACAGCCAGCACTGTCAGTGCTCCCACCACACAGCCAGCACTGCCAGTGCTCCCACCCCACAGCCAGCACTGTCAGTGCTCCCCCACACAGCCAGCACTGTTAGTGCTCCCCACACAGCCAGCACTGTCAGTGCTCCCCGCACACAGCCAGCACTGTCAGTGCTCCCCCAACAGCCAGCACTGTCAGTGCTCCCACCACACAGCCAGCACTGTCAGTGCTCACCCCACACAGCCAGCACTGTCAGTGCTCCCCCACACAGCCAGCACTGTCAGTGCTCCCACCACACAGCCAGCACTGTCAGTGCTCCCCCGCACAGCCAGCACTGTCAGTGCTCCCCCACACAGCCAGCACTGCCAGTACTCCCACCACACAGCCAGCGCTGTCAGTGCTCCCACCACACAGCCAGCACTGTCAGTGCTCCCACCACACAACCAGCACTGTCAGTGCTCACCCCTCACAGCCAGCACTGTCAGTGCTCCCACCACACAGCCAGCACTGTCAGTGCTCCCACCACACAACCAGCACTGTCAGTGCCCCCCCACACAGCCAGCACTGTCAGTGCTCCCCCATACAGCCAGCACTGTCAGTGCTCCCACCACACAGCCAGCACTGTCAGTGCTCCCACCCCACACAGCCAGCACTGTCAGTGCTCCCACCCCACACAGCCAGCAGTGTCAGTGCTCCCACCACACAACCAGCACTGTCAGTGCCCCCCCACACAGCCAGCACTGTCAGTGCTCCCCCATACAGCCAGCACTGTCAGTGCTCCAACCACACAGCCAGCACTGTCAGTGCTCCCACCCCACACAGCCAGCACTGTCAGTGCTCCCCACACACAGCCAGCACTGTCAGTGCTCCTCCACACAACCAGCACTGTCAGTGCTCCCCACCACACAGCCAGCACTGTCAGTGCTCCCACCACACAGCCAGCACTGTCAGTGCTCCCCCACACAGCCAGCACTGACAGTGCTCCCCCTACACAGCCAGCACTGTCAGTGCTCCCTCACACAGCCAGCACTGTCAGTGCTCCACCCACACAGCCAGCACTGTCAGTGCTCCCCTCACACAGCCAGCACTGTCAGTGCTCCCCACCACACAGCCAGCACTGTCAGTGCTCCCCCCACACAGCCAGCACTGTCAGTGCTCCCACCACACAGACAGCACTGTCAGTGCTCCCACCACACATCCAGCACAGTCAGTGCTCCCCCACACAGCCAGCTCTGTCTGTGCTCCCCCACAGAGCCAGCACTGTCAGTGCTCCCCACACAGCCAGCACTGTCAGTGCTCCCCCACACAGCCAGCACTGAAAGTGCTCCCCCACAGAGCCAGCACTGTCAGTGTTCCCACCACACAGCCAGCACTGTCAGTGCTCCCCACACAGCCAGCACTGTGAGTGCTCCCCCCACACAGCCAGCACTGTCAGTGCTCCCCCCACACAGCCAGCACTGTCAGTGCTCCCACCACACAGCCAGCACTGTCAGCGCTCCCCCACACAGCCAGCACTGTCAGTGCTACCACCACACAGCCAGCACTGTCAGTGCTCCCCCACACAGCCAGCACTGTCAGTGCTCCCCCCACACAGCCAGCACTGTCAGTGCTCCCCCACACAGCCAGCACTGTCAGTGCTCCCCACACAGCCAGCACTGTCAGTGTTCCCCACGCCCCAGACCCTGCTCCTGATTGGCTGAGAGGCTGTCAGTCAGCGCCAGGAGATACTGATAGGCTGAGAGACTGTCAGTCAGCGGTTGGAGCTCCTGATTGGCTGAGAGACTGCCAGTCGGCGGCTGGAGCCCCTGATTGGCTGAGAGACTGTCAGTCAGCGGCTGGAGCTCCTGATTGGCTGAGAGACTGTCAGTCGGCAGTTGGAACTCCTGATTGGCTGAGCGGCTTTCAGTCAGTTTTATTTTCTCATTAATTTAATAATTGATGCAACCGGATATTTCACCGCGATCTTGATCTGCTCCCTGAACCTGGACTGAGTCACCACATAAATAAATGTGCTCCCACCGCACAGACAGCACTGTCAGTGCTCCCCAAACAGCCAGCACTGTCAGTGCTCCCACCAAACAGCCAGCACTGTCAGTGCTCCCACCACACAGCCAGCACTGTCAGTGCTCCCACCACACAGCCAGCACTGTCAGTGCTCCCCACACAGCCAGCACTGTCAGTGCTCCCACCACACAGCCAGCACTGTTAGTGCTCCCCCCACACAGCCAGCACTGTCAGTGCTCCCACCACACAGCCAGCACTGTCAGTGCTCCCACCACACAGCCAGCACTGTCGGTGCTCCCCGCACACAGCCAGCACTGTCAGTGCTCCCCCCACACAGCCAGCACTGTCAGTGCTCCCACCACACAGCCAGCACTGTCGGTGCTCCCCGCACACAGCCAGCACTGTCAGTGCTCCCCCCACACAGCCAGCACTGTTAGTGCTCCCCACACAGCCAGCACTGTCAGTGCTCCCCGCACACAGCCAGCACTGTCAGTGCTCCCCCAACAGCCAGCACTGTCAGTGCTCCCCCACACAGCCAGCACTGTCAGTGCTCCCCCCACACAGCCAGCACTGTCAGTGCTCCCACCACACAGCCAGCACTGTCAGTGCTCACCCCACACAGCAAGCACTGTCAGTGCTCCCCCACACAGCCAGCACTGTCAGTGCTCCCCCCACACAGCCAGCACTGTCAGTGCTCCCACCACACAACCAGCACTGTCAGTGCTCCCCCGCACAGCCAGCACTGTCAGTGCTCCCCCACACAGCCAGCACTGCCAGTGCTCCCACCACACAGCCAGCGCTGTCAGTGCTCCCACCACACAGCCAGCACTGTCAGTGCTCCCACCACACAACCAGCACTGTCAGTGCTCACCCCTCACAGCCAGCACTGTCAGTGCTCCCACCACACAGCCAGCACTGTCAGTGCTCCCACCACACAACCAGCACTGTCAGTGCCCCCCCCACACAGCCAGCACTGTCAGTGCTCCCCCATACAGCCAGCACTGTCAGTGCTCCCACCACACAGCCAGCACTGTCAGTGCTCCCACCCCACACAGCCAGCACTGTCAGTGCTCCCACCCCACACAGCCAGCAGTGTCAGTGCTCCCACCACACAACCAGCACTGTCAGTGCCCCCCCACACAGCCAGCACTGTCAGTGCTCCCCCATACAGCCAGCACTGTCAGTGCTCCCACCACACAGCCAGCACTGTCAGAGCTCCCACCCCACACAGCCAGCATGTCAGTGCTCCCCACACACAGCCAGCACTGTCAGTGCTCCTCCACACAACCAGCACTGTCAGTGCTCCCCACCACACAGCCAGCACTGTCAGTGCTCCCACCACACAGCCAGCACTGTCAGTGCTCCCCCACACAGCCAGCACTGACAGTGCTCCCCCCACACAGCCAGCACTGTCAGTGCTCCCTCACACAGCCAGCACTGTCAGTGCTCCACCCACACAGCCAGCACTGTCAGTGCTCCCCTCACACAGTCAGCACTGTCAGTGCTCCCCACCACACAGCCAGCACTGTCAGTGCTCCCCCCACACAGCCAGCACTGTCAGTGCTCCCACCACACAGACAGCACTGTCAGTGCTCCCACCACACAGCCAGCACTGTCCGTGCTCCCCACCACACAGCCAGCACTGTCAGTGCTCCCACCACACAGCCAGCACTGTCAGTGCTCCCACCACACAGCCAGCACTGTCAGTGCTCCCCACCACACAGCCAGCACTGCCCGTGCTCCCCCACACAGCCAGCACTGTCAGTGCTCCCACCACACAGCCAGCACTGTCAGTGCTCCCCACCACACAGCCAGCACTGTCAGTGCTCCCCCCACACAGCCAGCACTGTCAGTGCTCCCACCACACAGCCAGCACTGTCAGTGCTCCCCACCACACAGCCAGCACTGTCAGTGCTCCCACCACACAGCCAGCACTGTCAGTGCTCCCCCACACAGCCAGCACTGTCAGTGCTCCCCACACAGCCAGCACTGTCAGTGCTCCCCACCACACAGCCAGCACTGTCAGTGCTCCCACCACACAACCACCACTGTCAGTGCTCACCCCACACAGCCAGCACTGTCAGTGCTCCCACCACACAGCCAGCACTGTCAGTGCTCCCACCACACAACCAGCACTGTCAGTGCTCCCCCACACAGCCAGCACTGTCAGTGCTCCCACCACACAGCCAGCACTGTCAGTGATCCCACCACACAACCAGCACTGTCAGTGCTCCCCCACACAGCCAGCACTGTCAGTGATCCCACCACACAGCCAGCACTGTCAGTGCTCCCCCACACAGCCAGCACTGTCGGTGATCCCACCACACCGCCAGCACTGTCAGTGCTCCCCCCACACAGTCAGCACTGTCAGTGCTCCCACCACACAGCCAGCACTGTCAGTGATCCCACCACACAGCCAGCACTGTCAGTGCTCCCCCACACAGTCAGCACTGTCGGTGGTCCCCACCACACAGCCAGCACTGTCAGTGATCCCACCACACAGCCAGCACTGTCAGTGCTCCCCACCACACAGTCAGCACTGTCAGTGCTCCCACCACACAGCCAGCACTGTCAGTGCTCCCACCACACAGCCAGCACTGTCAGTGCTCCCTCCACACAGCCAACACTGTCAGTGCTCCCCACACAGGCAGCACTGTCAGTGCTCCCACCACACAGCCAGCACTATTAGTGCTCCCCACCACACAGCCAGCACTGTCAGTGATCCCACCACACAACCAGCACTGTCAGTGCTCCCCCACACCGCCAGCACTGTCAGTGCACCCCCCACACAGTCAGCACTGTCAGTGCTCCCACCACACAGCCAGCACTGTCAGTGATCCCACCACACAGCCAGCACTGTCAGTGCTCCCCCACACAGCCAGCACTGTCGGTGATCCCACCACACCGCCAGCACTGTCAGTGCTCCCCCCACACAGTCAGCACTGTCAGTGCTCCCCCACACCGCCAGCACTGTCAGTGCACCCCCCACACAGTCAGCACTGTCAGTGCTCCCACCACACAGCCAGCACTGTCAGTGATCCCACCACACAACCAGCACTGTCAGTGCTCCCCCACACAGCCAGCACTGTCAGTGATCCCACCACACAGCCAGCACTGTCAGTGCTCCCCCACACAGCCAGCACTGTCGGTGATCCCACCACACCGCCAGCACTGTCAGTGCTCCCCCCACACAGTCAGCACTGTCAGTGCTCCCACCACACAGCCAGCCCTGTCAGTGCTCCCGCCACACAGCCAGCACTGTCAGTGCTCCCACCACACAGTCAGCACTGTCAGTGCTCCCACCACACAGCCAGCACTGTCATAGCTCCCCCACACAGCCAGCACTGTCAGTGCTCCCACCACACAGCCAGCACTGTCAGTGCTCCCGCCACACAGCCAGCACTGTCAGTGCTCCCCACGCCCCAGAACCAGCTCCTGATTGGCTGAGAGGCTGTCAGTCAGCGGTTGGAGCTCCTGATTGGCTGAGAGACTGCCAGTCGGCGGCTGAAGCTCCTGATTGGCTGAGAGACTGTCAGTCAGCGGCTGGAGCTCCTGATTGGCTTAGAGACTGTCAGTCAGCGGCTGGAGCTGCTTATTGGCTGAGACGGTTTCAGTCAGCGGCTGGAGCTCCTGATTGGCTGAGAGGCTGTCAGTCAACGGCTGGAGCTCCTGATTGGCTGAGAGACTGTCAGTCAGCGGCTGGAGCTCCTGTTTGGCTGAGAGGCTGTCAGTCAGCGGCTGGAGCTCCTGATTGGCTGAGAGACTGTCAGTCAGCGGCTGGAGCTCCTGATTGGCTGAGAGACTGTCAGTCAGCGGCTGGAGCTCCTGATTGGCTGAGAGGCTGTCAGTCAGCGGCTGGATCTCCTGATTGGCTGAGAGACTGTCAGTCAGCGGCTGGAGCTCCTGATTGGCTGAGAGACTGTCAGTCAGCGGCTGGAGCTCCTGATTGGCTGAGAGGCTGTCAGTCAGCGGTTGGGGCTCCTGATTGGCTGAGAGGCTGTCAGTTACCGGCTGGAGCTCCTGATTGGCTGAGAGACTGTCAGTCAGCGGTTGGGGCTCCTGATTGGCTGAGAGGCTGTCAGTCAGCGGCTGGAGCTCCTGATTGGCTGAGAGGCTGTCAGTCAGCGTTTGGGGCTCCTGATTGGCTGAGAGACTGTCAGTCAGCGGCTGGAGCTCCTGATTGGCTGAGAGACTGTCAGTCAGCGGCTGGAGCTCCTGATTGGCTGAGAGGCTGTCAGTTAGCGGCTGGAGCTCCTGATTGGCTGAGAGGCTGTCAGTCAGCGGCTGGAGCTCCTGATTGGCTGAGAGACTGTCAGTCAGCGGCTGGAGCTCCTGATTGGCTGAGAGGCTGTCAGTCAGCGGCTGGAGCTCCTGATTGGCTGAGAGACTGCCAGTCGGCGGCTGGAGCTCCTGATTGGCTGAGAGACTGTCAGTCAGCGGCTGGAGCTCCTGATTGGCTGAGAGGCTGTTACTCAGCGGTTGGAGCTCCTGATTGGCTGAGAGGCTGTCAGTCAGCGGTTGGAGCTCCTGATTGGCTGAGAGGCTGTTACTCAGCGGCTGGAGCTCCGGATTGGCTGAGAGACTCAGTCAGCGGCTAGAGCTCCTGATTGGCTGAAAGGCTGTCAGTCAGCGGCTGGAGCTCCTGATTGGCTGAGAGGCTGTTACTCAGCGGCTGGAGCTCCTGATTGGCTGAGAGGCTGTCAGTCAGCGGCTGGAGCTCCTGATTGGCTGAGAGACTGTCAGACAGCGGCTGGAGCTCCTGATTGGCTGAGAGACTGTCAGTCAGCGGCTAGAGCTCCTGATTGGCTGAGAGGCTGTCAGTCAGCGGCTGGAGCCCCTGATTGGCTGAGAGGCTGTCAGTCAGCGGTTGGGGCTCCTGATTGGCTGAGAGACTGTCAGTCAGCGGCTGGAGCTCCTGTTTGGCTGAGAGACTGTCAGTCAGCGGCTGGAGCTCCTGATTGGCTGAGAGACTGTCAGTCAGCGGCTGGAGCTCCTGTTTGGCTGAGAGACTGTCAGTCAGCGGTTGGGGCTCCTGATTGGCTGAGAGACTGTCAGCCAGCGGCTGGAGCTCCTGATTGGCTGAGAGACTGTCAGCCAGCGGCTGGAGCTCCTGATTGGCTGAGAGGCTGTCAGTCAGCGGCTGGAGCTCCTGATTGGCTGAGAGGCTGTTACTCAGCGGCTGGAGCTCCTGATTGGCTGAGAGGCTGTCAGTCAGCGGCTGGAGCTCCTGATTGGCTGAGAGGCTGTCAGTCAGCGGTTGGGGCTCCTGATTGGCTGAGAGACTGTCAGTCTGCGGCTGGAGCTCCTGATTGGCTGAGAGGCTGTCAGTCAGCGGCTGGATCTCCTGATTGGCTGAGAGACTGTCAGTCAGCGGCTGGAGCTCCTGATTGGCTGAGAGACTGTCAGTCAGCGGCTGGAGCTCCTGATTGGCTGAGAGGCTGTCAGTCAGCGTTTGGGGCTCCTGATTGGCGGAGAGACTGTCAGTCAGCGGCTGGAGCTCCTGATTGGCTGAGAGACTGTCAGTCAGCGGCTGGAGCTCCTGATTGGATGAGAGTCTGTCAGTTAGCGGCTGGAGCTCCTGATTGGCTGAGAGGCTGTCAGTCAGCGGCTGGAGCTCCTGATTGGCTGAGAGACTGTCAGTCAGCGGCTGGAGCTCCTGATTGGCTGAGAGGCTGTCAGTCGGCGGCTGGAGCTCCTGATTGGCTGAGAGACTGCCAGTCGGCGGCTGGAGCTCCTGATTGGCTGAGAGACTGTCAGTCAGCGGCTGGAGCTCCTGATTGGCTGAGAGGCTGTCAGTCAGCGGTTGGATCTCCTGATTGGCTGAGAGGCTGTTACTCAGCGGCTGGAGCTCCTGATTGGCTGAGAGGCTGTCATTCAGCGGTTGGAGCTCCTGATTGGCTGAGAGACTGTCAGTCAGCGGCTAGAGCTCCTGATTGGCTGAGAGGCTGTCAGTCAGCGGCTGGAGCTCCTGATTGGCTGAGAGGCTGTTACTCAGCGGCTGGAGCTCCTGATTGGCTGAGAGGCTGTCAGTCAGCGGCTGGAGCTCCTGATTGGCTGAGAGGCTGTCAGTCAGCGGCTGGATCTCCTGATTGGCTGAGAGACTGTCAGTCAGCGGCTGGAGCTCCTGATTGGCTGAGAAACTGTCAGCCAGCGGCTGGGGCTCCTGATTGGCTGAGAGGCTGTCAGTCAGCGGCTGGAGCTCCTGATTGGCTGAGAGACTGTCAGTCAGCGGTTGGAACTCCTGATTGGCTGAGAGGTTTTCAGTCCGTTTTATTTTCTCATTAATTTAATAATTGATGTAACCGGATATTTCACCCCGACCTTGATCTGCTCCCTGAACCTGGACTGAGTCACCACATAAATAAATGTGTTTGTGCAGCAATTTAAATCCTGTAGCATAAATCCGACTTGTTGTAAAGTATATTGAGGAAGGGTGAGGTAAACTAATTCACTCAAATCCAAATAGAAAAATTTAATAACAGACACGGTCCAGAGGAGGATGAACGTTCCGGAGATGCTGAAGAGTAAAATCATTGACTTCCTTCTGCTCTCCATCTCTGGGTCGCTGCGATTGTCTCCCTGACTCTGGGCCCTCAGTGCCTTCCGGACCCGACTGCTGAGTAAAATGTGTCTGACTGTCAGAGCGTTGGTCAACAGGATTGAGCAGAACGGCACCAATGGGGTTACAACCTGATCAAACCAGAGATACCCACCCCATCCCGGGTCACTGTAAACGCTGCTCTTTGTGACGCAGAACCACTGGACATTGTCGATTATCCCCCCAGGTTCCAATGTAAAGTACCGGGGGATGTTTTTCACACAGAGCAGGAGGCCGCTTGTGGACAGAACCACAGCCGCAGTTTTCCCGGTGCAATATTTACTTTTCAGTTTCTGGCAGCGAATGGCCACAAATCGATCAAAGGAGAAAGTGATGGTGAACCAGACAGAACAGTCCCTGGCTGCAGTGAGCAGGACACCGTTAACACGACACACAGGGGTGAGATCCAGGAAACTCCGGGGGAAATAATAAACATTGATCCTGTTCAGTATGGGGTTAGTGATAATAAACAGCAGATCCGCCGTTGCCATGGCCACCAGGTAGCGAGTGGTGCAGGTAGAGAGGCCACACTTCCCCCGACACAGAATCACAATTCCCAGTATATTAACTGTCAGAGAGAGAAAGGAGAGACGCGGGAAATTACTGGGTAATGAATCTCCGTGTCTGAACCAGGACACAATTGCAGCATCAATATAATGGACAGTGGGTGGGTGGGGGTGTGGGGAGAGGAGTGGGCACAGAGATTAACATTGCAGAGAGGGGAGTAGGAAATGTAACTCCAGTGTTAAAGGTGGGGAATGGGGGGAATGTGTGAATTGCAGCCCTGTCAGTTTGATGGCAGTGGTAGGAAAATGTTTATAATTCAGAGACCTTTGGGAGAGGTTACATTTCTCATTTAGTCTGATTTACAGGATTCACTCAGGCCGGCCAGGTTTCCCAAACCGGATACAAACATACCAGAGATTGTCATCCCAGCTCAATTATTGGACCACACCCTGGATTGGACCGTTCCCTGGACTGGATTTCTGATGGGGTTGGACCCCACTCCTGGTTTATTTGAATACTCCACGATCAATGGAAAACAATAAAACAAACGCGGGACCTTCCCACTTCATAACCATGGGAGGAATAGAAATATAGAATGTACAGTGCAAAAGGAGGCCATTCGGCCCATTGAGTCTGCACCGGCCCTTGGAAAGAGAAAACCAGTTCAGCCCACCCCATCCCCATAACCCAGTGACCCCATCAAAATTGTTTGGAAACTAAACACAATTTATCTTGGCCAATCCACCTAACCTGCACATCTTTGTACTGTGGGAGGAAACTGGAGCACCCGGAGGAAACCCACGCAGATACGGGGGAGAAAGTGCAGACTCCACACAGACAGTGACCCAAGCCGGGAATCGAACCTGGGACCCTGGAGCTGTGAATCAATTGTGCTAACCACTGTGCTACCGTGCAACCCAGCCTGTCCAGAATAGAGTCTGTCAAGTCTCCAGAACATCCCGAGGGATCACCCCTCCCAGGTTTAGTCATTCGTACAGCACCCTCTCCCAAGGAACCCCCATTGACATGTCTGGAACATCCCAACATCACTGTTCCCAGGAATCCATCCTCTCCCTGTTTGGAAAGAATCCCTGCCAAGCTTTTCTCAGGAGTATTCCCGCTCCGGCATTGGACATTCCCCAGGGTTCACTTGGCCGGAATAGACTCTCTCCAGATTCGGACTCATTGCATTCGACAAAAAAGTAGGAAAAGTCCAAAAAAAGAGCGTTAAGATGGAGGAGAAAGTTCCCAGAATAAAGTTATTTAAATTAAAGTTACATCCTGCGAGACCGAACATCCGAATTGGACGATGAGATGTTGCTCCTCCAGCTTGCGTTGGGCTTCACTGCATTCTGGCAGCAGGCCAAGGACAGACATGTGGGCCTGAGAGCAAGGTGCTGAGTTAACACGGCCACAACAGGAAGGCGGGGGCCATGCTGTGGGCTGAGTGAAGGTGTTCCACAAAGCACTCTCCCAGTCTGCGTTTAGTCTCCCCAATGTAGAGGAGTCGGTATTGGCAGCAGCGAATACAGGAGAACAAATTGAATTCACAGAAGTGAAACGCTGCTTCCCCAGAAAGGAGAGTTTGCTGCTGAGAACCGGGAGACGGGAGGAGGTAAAGGGACAGTTGTTGCACCGTCTCTGATTGCAGGGGAAGGTGCTGGGGGAAGGGAAAGGGGAGTGGGGTGTGAGGGGGAAGTGGACAAGGGGGAGGGAGCGGTACCTGAGGAATGCAGACATTGAGGGGGGGGGGGGTTGGAGAGAGGTGAAGATGTGTTTGGTGGTGACATCATGCTGGAGTTGGCAGAAATCGAGGAGGATTTTCCTTTCAATGGGAAGGCTGATGGTGTGGAAAGTGAGGAGAGGAACCCTATCTTGTTTCCGGGAGGGAGGGGGATGTGTGAGGACAGAGGTGTGAGAAGTGAATTGAACACGATTGAGAGCCCTGTTAATAAAGGAAGGTGGTGGGGCCAGGTTAAGGAAAATACAGACATGCCAGGGGGGCTATTTTCGAACACGCCAGCATCAGAACAGAGGCGATGGAGGCGGAGAAAGTGGGAGAGTGAGATGCAGTCTTTACAGGAAGCAGGGTATGAGGATCTGTACACAACCCTCGTGTTGGGGAACAGAGGTGCAGAGGGATTGGACATCCATTGTGAAGATTAGGCGGTTAGGGCCAGGTAAATGGACCTTGTTTATTTGACATGCGATACCAGAGGAATCAGGAATCATGGAATCCCCACAGTGCAGAAGGAGGCCATTCGGCCCATTAAGTCTGTACCGAACCTCTGAAAGAGAACCTCAACCAAGCTCACTCCCCCGCCTATCTCATTAACCCCTTAATTTAACCTACACATCTTTTTGGACACTACGGAGTAATTTAGCGTGGCCAATCCAGGGGCTGTTTAGCACAGGGCTAAATCGCTGGCTTTGAAAGCAGACAAAGGCAGGCCAGCAGCACGGTTCGATTACCGTAACAGCCTCCCCGAACAGGCACCGGAATGTGGCGACTAGGGGCTTTTCACAGTAACTTCATTTGAAGCCTACTTGTGACAATAAGCGATTTTCAATTTCAATTTTCAGTTTCAATCCACCTAACCTGGACTATGGGAGGTAACCGGAGACCTGGAGGAAACCCACGCAGACACGGAGAAAAAGTGCAGTCTCCACACAGACAGTCACCCAAGGTAGGAAGTGATCCGGAGACCCTGGTGCTGTGAGGCAGCAGTGCAAACCACTGTGTCACTGTGCCACCACTGTCTTTGGGAAGGGGCAGAACAGGGTAACGCGGATGGAATCAAGATGGGAAGAAATGATCTTGGTGGGGCTGGAACAGGCCGAAATAATGGGTGCACTCGGACTTTCCTGTTTGTGGATTTTGGGAAGGAGGTAGAAGCGGGAGGTTGATGCAGGATGTGTGGGATTGTGGGACAATGCTGTCCCAGGCTGAGGACAGAAGATATCCAGAGTCAACGAGGTCAGTGAAAGTCCTGGAAACAATATCATGATGTTTGGTGGTGTGCTGCTGGTCCAGGGGGAGGTACCAGGCTGTGCCTGAGAGCTGACGGTCAGCCTCTGTGAGGAAGAGGTCAGGACACCAGACAATAATGGCACCACCCTTGTGAGCAGCTTAGATCACCAGGCCAGGGTTGGATATCAGAGAGAGGATTGGGGCAAGTTTAGAGTGAGTCAGGATAGAGTTGGTGAGAGGCACAGGGAAATTGAGACGGTCGATGTCGCACTGACAGATCTCAATGAAAAGATCAAGAGCTGATAGGAGGCCAGAGGGTGGGGTCCAGGTAGAGGGAGATTACTGGAGGCGGATGGATTTCAACAACAAATATTCATAAAATAGAAAGAAACAGCAGAGACAATATTATCTATTCACTGATCACCATCAGAATAATTACCAAAGAATTGAGAAGCAGAAGTCGGTCTCTGTTATTCTTGAACTTAGAACAGAATATAATCAAATCGTCCAGTAAGAATGTCATTTTTTTTTATTTTTATTTTTGCACTGAGTGCTGAATTTGATGCTTTTTGAGTGCGATAGTGAGAGTTTGGTGACCGAGGGAGTTAGGTGAGGAGGGAGTAAGGTGCTCCTTTCATTTTTTTCCGACATTTCCGCAAAGAGTGCGAAGAGAGCCAGGAATTTACAGAAAGTGTAGCTGACTGGGAGCAGAGTCGGAGATCTAGTTAGTCCACACAGCAGCTATATTCTGTAAGGTAAGAGGGGATGGAGGCTAGGCCAGTTACATGCTCCTCCTGTAGGATGTGGGTGGTGAGGGATACCACCGGTGCCCCCACTGACTATACCTGCGGGAAGTGCACCCAACTTCAGCTCCTCAAAGACCGTGTTAGGGAACTGGAGCTGAAGCTGGATGAACTTCGGATCATCCGGGAGGCAGAGGGGGTGATTGAGAAGAGTTACAGGGAGGTAACCACACCCAAGGTACAGGACAAGAATAGCTGGGTTACAGTCAGGGGGAAAAAAAACAAACAGGCAGACAGTGCGGGGATCCCTCGTGGCCGTTCCCCTTCAAAACAAGTATACCGTTTTGGATGCTGTTGGGGGGGATGACCTACCGGGGGAACGCCCTAGCGGTCAGGTCTCTGGCACGGAGTCTGGCTCTGGGGCTCAGAAGGGAAGGGGGGAGAATAGAAAAGCAATAGTTGTAGGAGATTCAATGGTTAGGGGAATAGATAGGAGATTCTGTGGTCGCGAGCGAGACTCCCGGAAGGTATGTTGCCTCCCGGGTGCCAGGGCCAGGGATGTCTCGGATCGTGTCTTCAGGATCCTTAAGGGGGAGGGTGAGCAGCCAGAAGTCGTGGTGCACATTGGTACCAACGACATAGGTAGGAAAAGGGGTGTGGAGGCAAGAAACATGTTTAGGGAGTTAGGCTGGAAGTTGAAAGCCAGGACAGACAGAGTTGTCATCTCTGGTTTGTTGCCGGTGCCACGTGATAGCGAGGCTAGGAATAGGGAGAGAGTGCAGTTGAACACGTGGCTGCAGGAATGGTGTTGGAGGGAGGGCTTCAGGTATTTGGATAATTGGAGCGCATTCTGGGGAAGGTGGGACCTGTACAAGCAGGACGGGTTGCATCTGAACCAAAGGGGCACCAATATCCTGGGAGGGAGGTTTGCTAGTACTCTTCGGGAGGGTTTAAACTAATTTGGCAGGGGAATGGGAACCGGATTTGTAGTCCAGTAACTAAGGTAGCCGATATTCAGGACGCCAAAGCATGTAATGAGGCAGTGGGGAAGGGAACACTGACAAAGGAGAGTATTTGCAGGCACGGAGATGGGTTGAAGTGTGTATACTTCAATGCAAGAAACATCAGGAATAAGGTGGGTGAACTTAAGGCATGGATCGGTACTTGGGACTCCGATGTGGTGGCCATCACGGAAACTTGGATAGAAGAGGGGCAGAAATGGTTGTTGGTCCCTGGTTATAGCTGTTTCAATAAGATTGGGGAGGGTGGTAAAAGAGGTGGGGGTGGCATTATTAATTAGAGATAGTATAACAGCTGCAGAAAGGCAGTTCGAGGAGTATCACCCTATTGAGGTAGTATGGGTTGAAGTCAGAAATAGGAAAGGAGCAGTCACCTTGTTAGGAGTTTTCTATAGGCCCCCCAATAGTAACAGAGATGTGGAGGAACAGATTGGGAAACAGATTTTGGAAAGGTGCAGAAGTCATAGGGTAGTAGTCATGGGCGACTTTAACTTCCCAAATATTGAGTGGAAACTCTTTAGATCAAATAGTTTGGATGGGGTCGTGTTTGTGCAGTGTGTCCAGGAAGCTTTTCTAACACAGTATGTAGATTGTCCGACCAGAGGAGGGGCAATATTGGATTTAGTACTGGGTAATGAACCAGGGCAAGTGATAGATTTGTTAGTGGGGGAGCATTTTGGAGATAGTGACCACAATTCTGTGACTTTCACTTTAGTAATGGAGAGGGATAGGTACGTGCAACAGGGCGAGGTTTACAATTGGAGGAAGGGTAAATACGATGTTGTCAGACAAGAATTGAAGTGCATAAGTTGGGAACATAGGCTGGCAGGGAAGGACACAAGTGAAATGTGGAACTTGTTCAAGGAACAGGTGCTACGTGTCCTTGATATGTATGTCGCTGTCAGGCAGGGAAGAGATGGTCGAGTGAGGGAACCATGGTTGACAAGAGAGGTTGAATGTCTTGTTAAGAGGAAAAAGGTGACTTATGTAAGGCTGAGGAAACAAGGTTCAGACAGGGCATTGGAGGGATACAAGATAGCCAGGAGGGAACTGAAGAAAGGGATTAGGAGAGCTAAGAGAGGGCATGAACAATCTTTGGCGGGTAGGATCAAGGAAAACCCCAAGGCCTTTTCCACATATGTGAGAAATATGAGAATGACTAGAGCGAGGGTAGGTCCGATCAAGGACAGTAGCGGGAGATTGTGTATTGAGTCTGAAGAGGTAGGAGAGGTCTTGAATGAATACTTTTCTTCTGTATTTACAAATGAGAGGGGCGATATTTTGGAGAGGGCAGTGTGAAAAAGATTGGTAAGCTCGAGGAAACACTTGTTAGGAAGGAAGATGTTTTGGGCATTTTGAAAAACTTGAGGATAGACAAGTCCCCCGGGCCTGACGGGATATATCCAAGGATTCTATGGGAAGCAAGAGATGAAATTGCAGAGCCGTTGGCAATTATCTTTTCATCCTCACTGTCAACAGGGGTGGTACCAGGGGATTGGAGAGTGGCGAATGTCGTGCCCCTGTTCAAAAAAGGAACTAGGGATAACCCTGGGAATTACAGGCCAGTTAGTCTTACTTCGGTGGTAGGCAAAGTAATGGAAAGGGTACCGAAGGATAGGATTTCTGAGCATCTGGAAAGACACTGCTTGATTGGGGATAGTCAGCACGGATTTGTGAGGGGTAGGTCTTGCCTTACAAATCTTATTGAATTATTTGAGGAGGTGACCAAGCATGTGGATGAAGTTAAAGCAGTGGATGTCGTGTACATGGATTTTAGTAACGCATTTGATAAAGTTCCCCATGGTAGGCTTATGCAGAAAGTAAGGAGGCATGGGATAGTGGGAAATTTGGCCAGTTGGATAACAAACTGGCTAACCGATAGAAGTCAGAGAGTGGTGGTGGATGGCAAATATTCAGCCTGGATCCCAGTTACCAGTGGCGTACCGTAGGGATCAGTTCTGGGTCCTCTGCTATTTGTGATTTTCATGAATGACTTGGATGAGGGAGTTGAAGGGTGGCTCAGTAAATTTGCAGACGATACAAAGATTGGTGGAGTTGTGGATAGTAAGGAGGGCTGTTGTCGGCTGCAAAGATACATAGATAGGATGCAGAGCTGGGCTGAGAAGTGGCAGATGGAGTTTAACCCTGAAAAGTGTGAGGTTGTCCATTTTGGAAGGACAAATATGAATGCGGAATACAGGGTTAACGGTAGAGTTCTTGGCAATGTGGAGGAGCAGAGAGATCTTGGGGTCACATTTGGAGTACTGTGTACAGTTCTGGTCGCCTCATTTTAGGAAGGATGTGGAAGCTCTGGAAAAGGTGCAAAGAAGATTTACCAGGATGTTGCCTGGAATGGAGAGTAGGTCTTACGAGGAAATGTTGAGGGTGCTAGGCCTTTTCTCATTAGAGCGGAGAAGGATGAGGGGCGACTTGATAGAAGTTTATAAGATGATCAGGGGAATAGATAGAGTAGACAGTCAGAGACTTTTTCCCCGGGTGGAACACACAATTACAAGGGGACATAAATTTAAGGTGAAAGGTGGAAGATATAGGAGGGATATCAGAGGTAGGTTCTTTACCCAGAGAGTAGTGGGGGCATGGAATACACTGCCTGTGGAAGTAGTTGAGTCGGAAACATTAGGGACCTTCAAGCAGCTATTGGATAGGTACATGGATTACGGTAAAATTATATAGTGTAGATTTATTTGTTCTTAAGGGCAGCACGGTGGGATTGTGGCTAGCACAATTGCTTCACAGCTCCATGGTAGCAGGTTCGATTCCGGCTTGGGTCATTGGCTGTGCGGAGTCTGCACGTCCTCCCCGTGTCTGCGTGGGTTTCCTCCGGGTGCTCCGGTTTCCCCCCACAGTCCAAAGATGTGCGGGTTAGGTGAATTGGCCAATGATAAATTGCCCTTAATGTCCAAATTGCCTTGGTGTTGGGTGGAGGTGTTGAGTTTGGGTGGGGTGCTCTTTCCAAGAGCCGGTGCAGACTCAAAGGGCCGAATGGCCTCCTTCTGCACTGTAAATTCAATGATAATCTATGATTAATCTAGGACAAAGGTTCGGCACAACATCGTGGGCCGAAGGGCCTGTTCTGTGCTGTATTTTCTATGTTCTATGTTCAACAGTTGGAAAAATTGAATTAGAAGCATGAGATAAAAGAAATCCAGCAACACAGAGTAGACGAAATAGCCGGCACATATTCCAAAGTCAACATTATTCCAGACATATTTCATCCAATTATTTCAATAACTACCAGAAATAATAGATCTGAGTAGTATGATGGATGTTAAACAATTTGATTTTCTAAAGGCCGTCAGTAAGATCCGACATAACAGACTGATGGGTAATCTCAGAGCCAGTGGAGTTAGGGGACACAGCAGCAGGATGGACACATGCTGGCGACACACACAGAAAACAGCGAGAGGAGTTAAAGGGATTTAGGCTGGTTGGTGGAAGGTGGGAAGTGGTGTTCCACAAGGATCAGCACTGGGATCACTCTCCTTCACCATTCCCATCAACAGTATAGGATCGGGAAGCAGAATGATAATTACACAATTTACAGATAAAATCAAATTGGGAGTGATAGTGAATACAGAGGCAAAATACAACTAATTACAGGCACACATCATCATTCATTATGAATTTGCAAAGTGGGTATTTCGATGGGACATTAATGTCCCAAGAGATCAGTGTCCGCTGCTGCATTTTGTTCAGAACAATAAGTCCCCCAATCACTCCTTGGAAAACAAGTGTGTGAATGGACTGGAGGGATTTCTGGCTTCAGGTGAATAGATTCACAAATCGTGTGAAGCAGAAACTCCGTTTAAAAACACCCATAAAAATTGATCAGACATGTGAGTTCATTTCAGGATGAATAGGAATGAGAAAATATCACAAAACCTAGTGGAATTCTGCACTGTTGTGGGTTTTATTAAATATTAGAGCGTGGGTGATATCTGTTCCTGTTGGAGTAGATCAATAGAAAACAGAAATAGAGACATTTCACTTCATACAATAAATATAAACATCTTCAAAACACAGCCAAACTCTTCCTGTTTTCAACCTATTCCAAAGTTAAAACACAGAGAGAGGACTCCAAAGAATGGAGCGACCCCTCACCAATAAAATACAGCATTTCAAAACAGAACCAACTAATTTCAGTCCAGTTACTGACCCACACACAATACAATTCCACACGGACAGATAGTCCCAGTAATAGATAGATAATTGGATCAGATATTCCACTCTGGTGAGAGACCCACAGTCAGTACAATTCTACACTGACAGATACCCACACTCAGTGTGATTTAATTCTTTCTCCTCTCAACCCTCCGTTCATAGAGATTGCCTTTGCTGTCATCCAATCTAACATTATATAAGATTCCACTCAATATAATAACTTCCCCGGTCAGAGATCCAGTGAGTTATAAACAGTGGTTTATTGTGAGTTGATGAAAGGGATTCAAACCATTGACATGCTTAAAGACATTTGACAATGATATCGTTGACCAGGTGTCTATTTCACAGTGAGCACGAGATCAGGATCAGGTATTTTCAGTCGCAGTTTAAAATCAGAGAGCCGCTCACACACAGATTTACACCAATTCAATGGTGACAGTCACTTACCAGGAACACCAACAATAGCCAGGATTGGGTAGAATACTTTCTCAACCATATCAATTGGACGATGCATTTTCAGTGTGAAGTGATGTGTCCCTTCCAGCGATTGGCAATCTCACTGTCTAAAACTCTGAGGTTATATATTCTCCAAGCTTTTAATTAATACCTGTGGAACCACCTCAGGGATATTGAGGTTGTGACATCGTTTAACTTATTTTTCAAAGACGTGAACAAACAGATTACGAGATTGTGTTCAGTGAAAGCAAATATTATTTTTCTGAGTGAGTGACCTCTTTCCAAACACTGTACCGTGCTGATCACATTGTTCAACTAACATTAACAGAAAGGATGCTGTCCACTCAGACACCATCAGTCCCATCTCTACATCTCACATCGTTTCAGTGATATCACTCACTCCACTGTGACCATTCAGTGATTCAGTTCCAATTGTCAGTGTGTTTCTCAGGGTGGTTCCACTGCTCTCTGGGTTGTAGCTGTCTCTGTAACTGTGACCATTCAGTGATTCAGTTCCAATTGTCAGTGTGTTTCTCTGGGTGGTTCCACTGCACTCTGGGATGGAGCTGCCTCTGTAGCTGTGACCATTCACAGATTCAGTTCCAATTGTAAGTGTGTTTCTCTGGGTGGTTCCACTGCACTCTGGGGTGTAGCTGTCTCTGTAACTGTGACCATTCAGTGATTCAGTTCCAATTGTCAGTGTGTTTCTCTCGGTGGTTCCACTGCACTCTGGGTTGCAGCTGCCTCTGTAACTGTGACCATTCAGTGATTCAGTTCCAATTGTCAGTGTGTTTCTCTGGGTGGTTCCACTGCACTCTGGGACATAGCTGCCTCGGTAACTGTGGCCATTCAATGATTCAGTTCCAATTGTCATTGTGTTTCGCTGGGTGGGTCCACTGCACTCTGGGATGGAGCTGCCTCTGTAACTGTGACCATTCAATGATTCAGTTCCAATTGTCAGTGTGTTTCTCTGGGTTGTTCCACTGCACTCTGGGATGTAGCTGCCTCGGTAACTGTGACCATTCAATGATTCAGTTCCAATTGTCAGTGTGTTTCGCTGGGTGGGTCCACTGCACTCTGGGATGGAGCTGCCTCTGTAACTGTGACCATTCAGTGATTCAGTTCCAATTGTCAGTGTGTTTCTCTGGGTGGTTCCACTGCACTCTGGGGGGTAGCTGTCTCTGTAACTGTGACCATTCAGCGACTCCGTTCCAATTGTCAGTGTGTTTCTCTGGGTGATTCCACTGCACTCTGGGGGGTAGGTGTCTCTGTAACAGTGACCATTCAGCGACTCAGTTCCAAATGTCAGTGTGTTTCTCTGGGTGATTCCACTGCACTCTGGGATGTAGCTGCCTCTGTAACTGTGACCATTTAGTGATTCAGTTCCAATTGCCAGTGTGTTTCTCTGGGTGGTACCACTGCACTCTGGGATGTAGCTGCCTCGGTAACTGTGACCATTCAATGATTCAGTTCCAATTGTCAGTGTGTTTCACTGGGTGGGTCCACTGCACTCTGGGGTGTAGCTGCCTCTGTAACTGTGATCATTCAGTGATTCAGTTCCCATTGTCAGTGTGTTACTCTGTGTGGTTCCACTGCACTCTGGGGTGTAGCTGCCTATGTAACTGTGACCATTCAGCGACTCAGTTCCTATTGTCAGTGTGTTTCTCTGGGTGGTTCCACTGCACACTGGGATGGAGCTGCCTCTGTAACTGTGACCATTCAGTGATTCAGTTCCAATTGTCAGTGTGTTTCTCTGGGTGGTTCCACTGCACTCTGGGATGGAGCTGCCTCTGTAACTGTGACCATACAGTGATTCAGTTCCAATTGTCAGTGTGTTTCTCTGGGTGGTTCCACTGCACTCTGGGGTGTAGCTGCCTCTGTAACTGTGACCATACAGTGATTCAGTTCCAATTGTCAGTGTGTTTCTCTAGGTGGTTCCACTGCACTCTGGGGGGTAGCTGTCTCTGTAACTGTGACCATTCAGTGATTCAGTTCCAATTTTCAGTGTGTTTCTAAGGGTGGTTCCACTGCACTCTGGGATGGAGCTGCCTCTGTAGCTGTGACCATTCAGAGATTCAGTTCCAATTGTCAGTGTGTTTCTCTGGGTGGTTCCACTGCACTCTGGGGGGTAGCTGTCTCTGTAACTGTGACCATTCAGTGATTCAGTTCCAATTGTCAGTGTGTTTCTCTAGGTTGTTCCACTGCACTCTGGGATGGAGCTGCGTCTGTAACTGTGACCATTCAGTGATTCAGTTCCAATTGTCAGTGTGTTTCTCTGGGTGGTTCCACTGTACTCTGGGATGTAGCTGCCTCGGTAACTGTGACCATTCAATGATTCAGTTCCAATTGTCATTGTGCTTCGCTGGGTGGGTCCACTGCACTCTGGGATGGAGCTGCCTCTGTAACTGTGACCATTCAGTGATTCAGTTCCAATTGTCAGTGTGTTTCTCTGGGTTGTTCCACTGCACTCCTGGATGTAGCTGCCTCGGTAACTGTGACCATTCAGTGAATCAGTTCCAATTGTCAGTGTCTTTCGCTGGGTTGGTCCACTGCACTCTGGGGGGTAGCTGCCTCTGTAACTGTGACCATTCAGTGAATCAGTTCCAATTGTCAGTGTGCTTCTCTGGGTGGTTCCACTGCACTCTGGGATGTAGCTGCCTCGGTAACTGTGACCATTCAATGATTCAGTTCCAATTGTCAGTGTGTTTCTCTGGGTGTTTCCACTGCACTCTGGGGTGTAGCTGCCTCTGTAACTGTAACCATTCAGTGATTCAGTTCCAATTGTCAGTGTGTTTCTCTGGGTGGTTCCACTGCACTCTGGGATGTAGCTGCCTCGGTAACTGTGACCATTCAATGATTCAGTTCCAATTGCCAGTGTGTTTCGCTGGGTGGGTCCACTGCACTCTGGGATGGAGCTGCCTCTGTAACTGTGACCATTCAGTGATTCAGTTCCAATTGTCAGTGTGTTTCTCTGGGTGGTTCCACTGCACTCTGGGGGGTAGCTGTCTCTGTAACTGTGACCATTCAGCGACTCAGTTCCAATTGTCAGTGTGTTTCTCTGGGTGGTTCCACTGCACTCTGGGATGTAGCTGCCTCTGTAACTATGACCATTCAATGATTCAGTTCCAATTGTCAGCGTGTTTCTCTGGGTGTTTCCACTGCACTCTGGGATGTAGCTGCCTCTGTAACTGTGACCATTCAGTGATTCAGTTCCAATTGTCAGTGTGTTTCTCTGGGTGGTTCCACTGCACTCTGGGATGTAACTGTATCTGTAACTGTGACAATTCAGTGATTCAGTTCCAATTGTCAGTGTGTTTCTCTGGGTGATTCCACTGCAGTCTGGGGTGTAGCTGCCTCTGTAACTGTGACCATTCAGTGATTCAGTTCCAATTGACAATGTGTTTCTCTGGGTGGACCCACTGCACTCTGGGATGTAGCTGTCTCTGTAACTGTGACCATTCAGTGATTCAGTTCCAATTGTCAGTGTGTTTCTCTGGGTGGTTCCACTGCACTCTGGGATGTAACTGTATCTGTAACTGTGACAATTCAGTGATTCGGTTCCAATTGTCAGTGTGTTTCTCTGGGTGGTTCCATTGCACTCTGGGGTGTAGCTGCCTCTGTAACTGTGACCATTCAGTGATTCAGTTCCAATTGTCAGTGTGTTTCTCTGGGTGGTTCCACTGCACTCTGGGATGTAGCTGCCTCTGTAACTGTGACCATTCAATGATTCAGTTCCAATTGTCAGTGTGTTTCTCTGGGTGGGCCCACTGCACTCTGGGATGTAGCTGCTTCTGTAACTGTGACCATTCAGTGATTCAGTTCCAATTGTCAGTGTGTTTCTCTGGGTTGTTCCACTACACTCTGGGGTGTAGCTGCCTCTGTAACTGTGACCATTCAGTGATTCAGTTCCAATTGTCAGTGTGTTTCTCTGGGTTGTTCCACTACACTCTGGGGTGTAGCTGCCTCTGTAACTGTGACCATTCAGTGATTCAGTTCCAATTGTCAGTGTGTTTCTCTGGGTGGTTCCACTGCGCTCTGGGATGTAGCTGCCTCTGTAACTGTGACCATTCAATGATTCAGTTCCAATTGTCAGTGTGTTTCTCTGGGTGGTTCCACTGCACTCTGGGGTGTAGCTGCCTCTGTAACTGTGACCATTCAGTGATTCAGTTCCAATTGTCAGTGTGGTTCTCTGGGTGGTTCCACTGCACTCTGGGGTGTAGCTGCCTATGTAACTGTGACCATTCAGCGTCTCAGTTCCTATTGTCTGTGTGTTTCTCTGGGTGGTTCCACTGCACTCTGGGATGTAGCTGCCTCTGTAACTGTGACCATTCAGAGATTCAGTTCCAAGTGTCAGTGTGTTTCTCTGGGTGGTTCCACTGCACTCTGGGATGTAGCTGCCTCTGTAACTGTGACCATTCAGTGATTCAGTTCCAATTGTCAGTGTGTTTCTCTGGGTGGTTCCACTTCTCCCTGGGGTGCAGCAGTCTTTGTAACTCTGACCATTCAGTGATTCAGTTCCAATTGTCAGTGTGTTTCTCTGGGTGGTTCCACTGCACTCTGGGGGGTAGCTGTCTCTGTAACTGTGACCATTCAGTGATTCAGTTCCAATTGTCAGTGTGTTTCTCTAGGTTGTTCCACTGCACTCTGGGATGGAGCTGCCTCTGTAACTGTGACCATTCAGTGATTCAGTTCCAATTGTCAGTGTGTTTCTCTGGGTGGTTCCACTGTACTCTGGGATGTAGCTGCCTCGGTAACTGTGACCATTCAATGATTCAGTTCCAATTGTCATTGTGTTTCGCTGGGTGGGTCCACTGCACTCTGGGATGGAGCTGCCTCTGTAACTGTGACCATTCAGTGATTCAGTTCCAATTGTCAGTGTGTTTCTCTGGGTTGTTCCACTGCACTCCTGGATGTAGCTGCCTCGGTAACTGTGACCATTCAATGATTCAGTTCCAATTGTCAGTGTCTTTCGCTGGGTGGGTCCACTGCACTCTGGGGGGTAGCTGCCTCTGTAACTGTGACTATACAGTGAATCAGTTCCAATTGTCAGTGTGCTTCTCTGGGTGGTTCCACTGCACTCTGGGATGTAGCTGCCTCGGTAACTGTGACCATTCAATGATTCAGTTCCAATTGTCAGTGTGTTTCTCTGGGTGGTTCCACTGCACTCTGTGGTGTAGCTGCCTCTGTAACTGTAACCATTCAGTGATTCAGTTCCAATTGTCAGTGTGTTTCTCTGGGTGGTTCCACTGCACTCTGGGATGTAGCTGCCTCGGTAACTGTGACCATTCAATGATTCAGTTCCAATTGTCAGTGTGTTTCGCTGGGTGGGTCCACTGCACTCTGGGATGGAGCTGCCTCTGTAACTGTGACCATTCAGTGATTCAGTTCCAATTGTCAGTGTGTTTCTCTGGGTGGTTCCACTGCACTCTGGGGGGTAGCTGTCTCTGTAACTGTGACCATTCAGCGACTCAGTTCCAATTGTCAGTGTGTTTCTCTGGGTGGTTCCACTGCACTCTGGGGTGTAGCTGCCTATGTAACTGTGACCATTCAATGATTCAGTTCCAATTGTCAGTGTGTTTCTCTGGGTGGTTCCACTGCACTCTGGGATGTAGCTGCCTCTGTAACTGTGACAATTCAGTGATTCAGTTCCAATTGTCAGTGTGTTTCTCTGGGTGATTCCACTGCAGTCTGGGGTGTAGCTGCCTCTGTAACTGTGACCATTCAGTGATTCAGTTCCAATTGTCAGTGTGTTTCTCTGGGTGATTCCACTGCAGTCTGGGGTGTAGCTGCCTCTGTAACTGTGACCATTCAGTGATTCAGTTCCAATTGTCAGTGTGTTTCTCTGGGTGGGCCCACTGCTCTCTGGGGTGTTGGTGCCTCTGTAACTGTGACCATTCAGTGATTCAGTTCCAATTGTCAATGTGTTTCTCTGGGTGGACCCACTGCACTCTGGGATGTAGCTGTATCTGTAACTGTGACAATTCAGTGATTCGGTTCCAATTGTCAGTGTGTTTCTCTGGGTGGTTCCATTGCACTCTGGGGTGTAGCTGCCTCTGTAACTGTGACCATTCAGTGATTCAGTTCCAATTGTCAGTGTGTTTCTCTGGGTGGTTCCACTGCACTCTGGGATGTAGCTGCCTCTGTAACTGTGACCATTCAATGATTCAGTTCCAATTGTCAGTGTGTTTCTCTGGGTGGGCCCACTGCACTCTGGGATGTAGCTGCTTCTGTAACTGTGACCATTCAGTGATTCAGTTCCAATTGTCAGTGTGTTTCTCTGGGTTGTTCCACTACACTCTGGGGTGTAGCTGCCTCTGTAACTGTGACCATTCAGTGATTTTATTCCAATTGTCAGTGTGTTTCTCTGGGTGGGTCCACTGCACTCTGGGATGGAGCTGCCTCTGTAACTGTGACCATTAAGAGATTCAGTTCCAATTGTCAGTGTGTTTCTCTGGGTGGTTCCACTGCACTCTGGGGGGTAGCTGTCTCTGTATCTGTGACCATTCAGTGATTGAGTTCCAATTGTCAATGTGTTTCTCTGGGTGATTCCACTGCACTCTGGGATGGAGCTGCCTCCGTAACTGTGACCATTCAGTGATTCAGTTCCAATTGTCAGTGTTTTTCTCTGGGTGTTTCCACTGCACTCTGGGGTGTAGCAGCCTCTGTAACTGTGACCATTCAGTGATTCAGTTCCAATTGTCAGTGTGTTTCTCTGGGTGGTTCTACTGCACTCTGGGGTGTAGCTGCCTCTGTAACTGTGACCATTCAGTGATTCAGTTCCAATTGTCAGTGTGGTTCTCTGGGTGGTTCCACTGCACTCTGGGGTGTAGCTGCCTATGTAACTGTGACCATTCAGCGTCTCAGTTCCTATTGTCAGTGTGTTTCTCTGGGTGGTTCCACTGCACTCTGGGATGTAGCTGCCTCTGTAACTGTGACCATTCAGAGATTCAGTTCCAATTGTCAGTGTGTTTCTCTGGGTGGTTCCACTTCTCCCTGGGGTGCAGCAGTCTTTGTAACTCTGACCATTCAGTGATTCAGTTCCAATTGTCAGTGTGTTTCTCTGCGTGGTTACACTTCACTCTGGGACGGAGCTGCCTCTGTAACTGTGACCATTCAGTGATTCAGTTCCAATTGTCAGTGTGTTTCTCTGGGTGGTTCCACTGCACTCTGGGGTGTAGCTGTCTCTGTGACGGTGACCATTCAGAGATTCAGTTCCAATTGTCAGTGTGTTTCTCTGGGTGGGTCCACTGCACTCTAGGGTGTAGCTGTCTCTGTAACTGTGACCATTCAGTGATTCAGTTCCAATTGTCAGTGTGTGTCTCTGGGTGGTTCCACTGCACTCTGGGGTGTAGCTGTCTCTGTGACGGTGACCATTCAGTGATTCAGTTCCAATTGTCAGTGTGTGTCTCTGGTTGGTTCCACTGCACTCTGGGGTGTAGCTGCCTCTGTAACTGTGACCATTCCGTTATTTAATTTCAGTAGGCTATGTTTGAGCATAAGTAGAACATTTCAATGTCTCCAAAATCTGGAAATATTTAAAGTGCAAAGTATGAGATCCCATATCTAAATCTGATTCAGCACCTCAAACTAAGAAACTATTTAGAATCATTGGAACCTCAGAAAACTCAGAGGCTGCAGCAGCAACAAACTCATCACCTCAGAGAGCAGCATTAATACATAGTCAGCTGTGAAAACTAGTACCCCGTCTCTAACTGACACCGGCCTCCATCTGATACACACACTTCAACTCGGATAGTGGCGGGGTGAGATGTGGAGGAAGAGAGAACTGGTCTGTGAGATGTGCTGATAGAAGACAGGGTGAGAGAGAAAGAGGGTGGGAAAAATAAAGGATGAAACGAGAGAAGGAGGTAGATTGTCTGAGAGAAAGGGAAGCAGAGAGTGGAGAGCGAGCGGGTGTGGGTGAGGGAGGCAGATTGGGTGAGAGAAAGGGAAGCAGAGAGTGGAGAGCGAGCGGGGGTGGGTGAGGGAGGCAGATTGTCTGAGAGAAAGGGAAGCAGAGAGTGGAGAGGGAGCGGGTGTGGGTGAGGGAGGCAGATTGTCTGAGAGAAAGGGAAGCAGAGAGTGGAGACCGAGCGGGTGTTGGTGAGGGAAGCAGATTGTCTGAGAGAAAGGGAAGCAGAGAGTAGAGACCGAGCGGGAGTGGGTGAGGGAGGCAGATTGTCTGAGAGAAAGGGAAGAAGAGAGTGGAGAGCGAGCGGGTGTGGGTGAGGGAGGCAGATTGGGTGAGAGAAAGGGAAGCAGAGAGTAGAGACCGAGCGGGAGTGGGTGAGGGAGGCAGATTGTCTGAGAGAAAGGGAAGAAGAGAGTGGAGAGCGAGCGGGTGTGAGTGAGGGAGGCAGATTGGGTGAGAGAAAGGGAAGCAGAGAGTGGAGACCGAGCGGGTGTGGGTGGGGGAGGCAGATTGGGTGAGAGAAAGGGAAGCAGAGAGTGGAGAGCGAGCGGGTGTGGGTGAGGGAGGCAGATTGGGTGAGAGAAAGGGAAGCAGAGAGTGGAGAGCGAGCGGGAGTGGGTGAGGGAGGCAGATTGTCTGAGAGAAAGGGAAGCAGAGAGTGGAGAGCGAGCGGGAGTGGGTGAGGGAGGCAGATTGTCTGAGAGAAAGGGAAGCAGAGAGTGGAGAGCGAGCGGGTGTGGGTGAGGGACACAGATTGTCTGAGAGAAAGGGAAGCAGAGAGTGGAGTCCGAGCGGGAGTGGGTGAGGGAGGCAGATTGGGTGAGAGAAAGGGAAGCAGAGAGTAGAGACCGAGCGGGTGTGGGTGAGGGAGGCAGATTGGGTGAGAGAAAGGGAAGCAGAGAGTGGAGAGCGAGCGGGAGTGGGTGAGGGAGGCAGATTGGGTGAGAGAAAGGGAAGCAGAGAGTGGAGACCCAGCGTGTGTGGGTGAGGGAGGCAGATTGTCTGAGAGAAAGGGAAGCAGAGAGTGGAGAGCGAGCGGGAGTGGGTGAGGGAGGCAGATTGGGTGAGAGAAAGGGAAGCAGAGAGTGGAGACCGAGCGGGTGTGGGTGAGGGAGGCAGATTGTCTGAGAGAAAGGGAAGCAGAGAGTAGAGACCGAGCGGGTGTGGGTGAGGGAGGTAGATTGTCTGAGAGAAAGGGAAGCAGAGAGTGGAGACCGAGCGGGTGTGAGTGAGGGAGGCAGATTGTCTGAGAGAAAGGGAAGCAGAGAGTGGAGACCGAGCGGGTGTGGGTGAGGGAGGCAGATTGTCTGAGAGAAAGAGAAGCAGAGAGTGGAGTCCGAGCGGGTGTAGGTGAGAGAGGTAGATTGTCTGAGCGAAAGGGAAGCAGAGAGTGGAGAGCGAGCGGGTGTGGGTGAGGGAGGCAGATTGTCTGAGAGAAAGGGAAGCAGAGAGTGGAGACCGAGCGGGTGTGGGTGAGGGAGGCAGATTGTCTGAGAGAAAGAGAAGCAGAGAGTGGAGAGCGAGCGGGTGTGAGTGCGGGAGGCAGATTGTCTGAGAGAAAGGGAAGCAGAGAGTGGAGACGGATCGTGTGTGGGTGAGGGAGGCAGATTGTCTGAGAGAAAGGGAAGCAGAGAGTGGAGAGCGAGCGGGTGTGGGTGAGGGAGGCAGATTGGGTGAGAGAAAGGGAAGCAGAGAGTAGAGACC
Organism: Scyliorhinus torazame; assembly: GCF_047496885.1. Taxonomy (NCBI): domain Eukaryota; kingdom Metazoa; phylum Chordata; class Chondrichthyes; order Carcharhiniformes; family Scyliorhinidae; genus Scyliorhinus; species Scyliorhinus torazame. Next base: position 115,540 of record NW_027308142.1, on the reverse strand, counting down.
GAGCGGGAGTGGGTGAGGGAAGCAGATTGGGTGAGAGAAAGGGAAGCAGAGAGTAGAGACCGAGCGGGAGTGGGTGAGGGAAGCAGATTGTCTGAGAGAAAGGGAAGCAGAGAGTGGAGACCGAGCGGGTGTGGGTGAGGGAGGCAGATTGTCTCATAGAAAGAGAAGCAGAGAGTAGAGAGCGAGCGGGTGTGGGTGAAGGAGGCAGATTGGGTGAGAGAAAGGGAAGCAGAGAGTGGAGACCGAGCGGGTGTGAGTGAGGGAGGCAGATTGGGTGAGAGAAAGGGAAGCAGAGAGTGGAGAGCGAGCGGGTGTGGGTGAGGGAGGCAGATTGGGTGAGAGAAAGGGAAGCAGAGACTGGAGAGTGAGCGGGTGTGGGTGAAGGAGGCAGATTGGGTGAGAGAAAGGGAAGCAGAGAGTGGAGAGCGAGCGGGTGTGGGTGAGGGAGGCAGATTGTCTCATAGAAAGAGAAGCAGAGAGTAGAGAGCGAGCGGGTGTGGGTGAGGGAGGCAGATTGTCTGAGCGAAAGGGAAGCAGAGAGTGGAGACCGAGCGGGTGTGAGTGAGGGAGGCAGATTGTCTGAGAGAAAGAGAAGCAGAGAGTGGAGAGCGAGCGGGTGTGAGTGAGGGAGGCAGATTGTCTGAGAGAAAGGGAAGCAGAGAGTGGAGAGCGAGCGGGTGTGGGTGAGGGAGGCAGATTGTCTGAGAGAAAGAGAAGCAGAGAGTGGAGAGCGAGCGGGTGTGGGTGAGGGAGGCAGATTGTCTGAGAGAAAGAGAAGCAGAGAGTGGAGAGCGAGCGGGTGTGGGTGAAGGAGGCAGATTGGGTGAGAGAAAGGGAAGCAGAGAGTGGAGAGCGAGCGGGTGTGGGTGAGGGAGGCAGATTGTCTCATAGAAAGAGAAGCAGAGAGTAGAGAGCGAGCGGGTGTGGGTGAGGGAGGCAGATTGTCTGAGAGAAAGGGAAGCAGAGAGTGGAGACCGAGCGGGTGTGGGTGAGGGAGGCAGATTGTCTGAGCGAAAGGGAAGCAGAGAGTGGAGACCGAGCGGGTGTGGGTGAAGGAGGCAGATTGGGTGAGAGAAAGGGAAGCAGAGAGTGGAGAGCGAGCGGGTGTGTGTGAGGGAGGCATATTGTCTGAGCGAAAGGGAAGCAGAGAGTGGAGAGCGAGCGGGTGTGGGTGAGGGAGGCAGATTGTCTGAGAGAAAGGGAAGCAGAGAGTAGAGACCGAGCGGGTGTGGGTGAGGGAAGCAGATTGTCTGAGCGAAAGGGAAGCAGAGAGTGGAGAGCGAGCGGGTGTGGGTGAGGGAGGCAGATTGGGTGAGAGAAAGGGAAGCAGAGAGTGGAGAGCGAGCGGGTGTGGGTGAGGGAGGCAGATTGGGTGAGAGAAAGAGAAGCAGAGAGTGGAGAGCGAGCGGGTGTGGGTGAGGGAGGCAGATTGGGTGAGAGAAAGGGAAGCAGAGAGTAGAGACCGAGCGGGAGTGGGTGAGGGAGGCAGATTGTCTGAGAGAAAGGGAAGCAGAGAGTGGAGAGCGAGCGGGAGTGGGTGAGGGAGGCAGATTGGGTGAGAGAAAGGGAAGAAGAGAGTGGAGAGCGAGCGGGTGTGGGTGAGGGACGCAGATTGTCTGAGAGAAAGGGAAGCAGAGTGTGGAGAGCGAGCGGGTGTGGGTGAGGGAGGCAGATTGGGTGAGAGAAAGGGAAGAAGAGAGTGGAGACCGAGCGGGTGTGGGTGAGGGACGCAGATTGTCTGAGAGAAAGGGAAGCAGAGAGTGGAGACCGAGCGGGTGTGGGTGAGGGAGGCAGATTGGGTGAGCGAAAGGGAAGCAGAGAGTGGAGAGCGAGCGGGTGTGAGTGAGGGAGGCAGATTGGGTGAGAGAAAGGGAAGCAGAGAGTAGAGAGCGAGCGGGAGTGGGTGAGGGAGGCAGATTGGGTGAGAGAAAGGGAAGCAGAGAGTGGAGAGCGAGCGGGTGTGGGTGAGGGAGGCAGATTGGGTGAGAGAAAGGGAAGAAGAGAGTGGAGACCGAGCGGGTGTGGGTGAGGGAGGCAGATTGTCTGAGAGAAAGGGAAGCAGAGAGTGGAGAGCGAGCGGGTGTGGGTGAGGGAGGCAGATTGGGTGAGAGAAAGGGAAGCAGAGAGTAGAGACCGAGCGGGAGTGGGTGAGGGAGGCAGATTGGGTGAGAGAAAGGGAAGAAGAGAGTGGAGAGCGAGCGGGTGTGGGTGAGGGACGCAGATTGTCTGAGAGAAAGGGAAGCAGAGTGTGGAGAGCGAGCGGGTGTGGGTGAGGGAGGCAGATTGGGTGAGAGAAAGGGAAGAAGAGAGTGGAGACCGAGCGGGTGTGGGTGAGGGACGCAGATTGTCTGAGAGAAAGGGAAGCAGAGAGTGGAGACCGAGCGGGTGTGGGTGAGGGAGGCAGATTGGGTGAGCGAAAGGGAAGCAGAGAGTGGAGAGCGAGCGGGTGTGAGTGAGGGAGGCAGATTGGGTGAGAGAAAGGGAAGCAGAGAGTAGAGAGCGAGCGGGAGTGGGTGAGGGAGGCAGATTGGGTGAGAGAAAGGGAAGCAGAGAGTGGAGAGCGAGCGGGTGTGGGTGAGGGAGGCAGATTGGGTGTGAGAAAGGGAAGAAGAGAGTGGAGACCGAGCGGGTGTGGGTGAGGGAGGCAGATTGTCTGAGAGAAAGGGAAGCAGAGAGTGGAGAGCGAGCGGGTGTGGGTGAGGGAGGCAGATTGTCTGAGAGAAAGGGAAGCAGAGAGCGGTGACCGAGCGGGTGTGGGTGAGGGAGGCAGATTGTCTGATAGAAAGGGAAGCAGAGAGTGGAGACCGAGCGGGTGTGGGTGAGGGAGGCAGATTGTCTGAGAGAAAGGGAAGAAGAGAGTGGAGACCGAGCGGGTGTGGGTGAGGGAGGCAGATTGGGTGAGCGAAAGGGAAGCAGAGAGTGGAGAGCGAGCGGGAGTGGGTGAGGGAGGCAGATTGGGTGAGAGAAAGGGAAGCAGAGAGTGGAGAGCGAGCGGGAGTGGGTGAGGGAGGCAGATTGGGTGAGAGAAAGGGAAGCAGAGAGTGGAGAGCGAGCGGGAGTGGGTGAGGGAGGCAGATTGGGTGAGAGAAAGGGAAGCAGAGAGTGGAGAGGGTGAGTGGGTGAGGGAGGCAGATTGGGCGAGAAGGATTCTGTATAAAATACTAACATAATCTTAGACATAAGTGAAGGAGAGAGCGTCTGAGTGACTGAGGGAGTGGGAGAGGGAAAGATTGTGAGGGAAAGTGTGAGGGGGAAAGAATGTGAGAGAAATTGTTAGAGGTGGAAAGAGTGTGAGAGAAAGTGTCAGTGAGGGAGTTGTGTGAGAGGGAGGGAGGCATGGAGGGCGAGATATAGGGATGGAGAGAGTGTGAGAGAGGGACAGAGTGTGAGAGAAAGTGTCTAAAGGAGTAAGGGAGGGAGGGAGTGTGAGTGAGGGAGAGAGTGGGAGATAGGGAGAGAGTGTGAGAGAGGGAGAGAGTGTGAGAGAGGGAGACAGTGTGGGAGAAGGGAGAGAGTGTGAGAGTGGGAGGGATTGTTGAGAGGGAGAGAGTGTGAGCGAGGGAGAGAGTGTGAGAGAGGGATAGTGTGAGAGAGTGAGGGTGAGGGAAGGAGAGAGTGCAAGAGAGAGATAGAGTGTGAGGGAGTTCTTGGAGATATGGGGAAGTGGGTATCATGTGGAAAACACAATACCGATTAATACATTTGCTGAGGAAACAAACTTGTTCCTAAATTATAAAATCAGATCAGAAGTAAATGTCCTCCATGCAGTATTGCACCATTTAAGTTGTGAATAACTGACAGAGTGTGATAGGTCAGTTATTGTGCAGAGCTGGAATAGAACTTGTCTTTCCCCAGTCAGAGGCCAGAAAGCAAACACGTGGCACAGCCGCTTTTAAAAATAATTGTAAAGCAACCTGAAAAAAGATAGACCTCCCTCAAATTATTAAATGTGCGTCTGCTTTTATTGGGAGCAACACAGATGTTTTCAATATTAAAGCACAGGCAGCGCCCAGGGTCAGACAGATTGGAACTTACAATGAAGTTGATGCTGTGAAGTAAGCAGTGAGCTAAAGCGGGCGCTGGGTTCACACATGGACACGGTGAATAGAAAGGATTACAGTGAGAATACTCGCGGTGCGGGGGAACTTGGAGGGAACCTGCAGGTGTTGGTCCCATCATCTCACAGCCAGACCACATCCAAAGCCTTTAAAATGCGTGAAGTCCCGAAGGAGGACATTCATTCCTGGGGCTGGTTTAGCACACTGGGATAAATCGCTGGCTTTTAAAGCAGACCAAGGCAGGCCAGCAGCACGGTTCAATTCCCGTACCAGCCTCCCCGAACAGGCGCCGGAATGTGGCGACTAGGGGCTTTTCACAGTAACTTCATTTGAAGCCTACTTGTGACAATAAGCGATTTTCATTTCATTTCATTCCGTTTCATTTCATTCCGTTTGACCTCAGCGGCTCTGTAGATGAGCAGATGATTCAATCCCACTGCACCGCCCTTTCCCTGGAGACGTACATTTGATTTCTGTCACTCCTACCATTCCCTGTGAAACCACTGTTGTATCTGCCGGCACCAGTGTCCCAGGCCGTGCAGACCAGATCAGAACCACTCGCTGTGTGAATCGTTTAGAAGCAGTTTTCCCTTCGGGATGATTGGATTGGCTGGGGCTGGGTTATTGGGAATAAAAGACGATGATGTGAGATTCGTTCCACACATTTATGATGATAAAGTTTTGGATAATCTGGATGTAAATGAACTGTTTCCATGAACAATATAAATATCTGTGGGAAAGATGTAACTGAAATATATGATCATGCAGCTACATTCATCAGGAGTAATGCAGAGCCGGAACTGATAACAAATGGCAACATGGGGAGACTACACGGTCACTCACACCTCCTCCACCATTCAATTTAATCACTGCTCAGCTTCTGCCTCAATGTCATTTCCCGCTTGTTCCTCACATCCTTTCATTACCTCATTTTCTGTAAGAATAATGGAGGCAGACACCCAAAGCCATATTTCAAACCGAGTTGGACATTTACGGCCGTAAGACCATAAGACACAGGAGCTGAACTTGGTCACTCGGCCCAGCGAGCCTGATCCGCCAGTCAATCATGGCTGATATGTTTCTCATCCTCATTCTCCTACCTTCTCACCTTCTCCCCATAACCCCTGATCTCCTTATTAACCAAGAACCTATCTGTCTCTGTCTTAAAGACACTCAGTGATTTGGCCTCCACAGCCTTCTGTGACAGAGAGTTCCACAGATTCAGTACCGTCTGGCTGAATAAATTCCTCCACATCTCTGTTTTAAAGGATCGTGCCGGCGTGGGTGAGGTAAGTCCTGCTTAACAACTTCCTTACCTTGCAGGTCAGCTGTTAGTTCGGGAGAGAGAGAGCCGGGACCTTGGAAACAGCGCGGGAGTTTGACAAAGCGCGGGAGCTGCGAGGCAGAGGGGACAGTTTAAAAGGTCGCGGCCTGGGTGAGGTAAGTACTGATTAACCACTTCCTTACCTTGCAGGTCAGCTGTTAGTTTCGGGAGATCAGTTTTGGGAGCAGGCCTATTGGCTGACTGTAAATCAGGAAGGATACAAAGGGTGTGGCTGAAGTGCCTTTAGAAACAGTGCTGGAGGCAAACAGAGTGTATCTGAGTTTGGGTAAGGCTGAGTTCGGGTAAGAGGGGAGTGAGGGCTGTGTTTTTTTTGGAGTTCGGTGTTGGGGTTAAGTTTCCCCACCCCCCCCCCCCCCACCCCCCCCACCCCCCCAAAAAAAAAGAACAAATCCAATTAATTAATTTAATTAATTAACTAGTTAAGGGAATTTGGTGCTCATCTTAAGGAGGTACAGAGAAGCAGACCTGTGAGGGAGTCTCGGGAGCAATTACATCACAGCCAGCAGGTAAGTGATTGGCTTGTGACTGGTAAGTGATTTCTCTCTCTTTGACTTTCTCTTAGCTGTGTAGTGTAGTTCAAATTTAACTTCAGGTTTCAGTCATGGCAGGAGAGCTCAGACCTGTGTCATGCTCCTCTTGTGAGATGTGGCAAGTCAGGGACCCTTCTGGTGTCCCTGACTCCTTCATCTGCAAGAAGTGTGTCCAACTGCAGCTCCTGTTAGACCGCTTGACGGCTCTGGAGCTGCGGATGGACTCACTTTGGAGCATCCGCGATGCTGAGGAAGTTGTGGATAGCACATTCAGTGAGTTGGTCACACCGCAGATTAAAATTACTGAGGCAGATAGGGAATGGGTGACCAACAGACAGAGGAAGAGTAGGAAGGCAGTGCAGGGATCCCCTGCGGCCATCTCCCTCCAAAACAGATTTACCGTTTTGGAAACTGTTGGGGGAGATGGCTCACCAGGGGAAGGCAGCAGCAGCCAGGTTCATGGCACCGTGGCTGGCTCTGCTGCACAGAAGGGCGGGAAAAAGAGTGGCAGAGCTATAGTGATAGGGGATTCAATTGTAAGGGGAATAGACAGGCGTTTCTGTGGACGCAAACGAGAATCCAGGATGGTATGTTGCCTCCCTGGTGCAAGGGTCATGGTTGTCTCGGAGCGGCTGCAGGACATTCTGGGGGGGGGGGGGGGGGGGGAGGGTGAACAGCCAGCTGTCGTGGTGCATATAGGCACCAACGATATAGGTAAAAAACGGCATGAGGTCCTACAAGCTGAATTTAGGGAGTTAGGAGTTAAACTAAAAAGTAGGACCTCAAAGGTAGTAATCTCAGGATTGCTACCAGTGCCACGTGATAGTCAGAGTAGGAATGACAGGATAGCTAGGATGAATACGTGGCTTGAGAGATGGTGCAAGAGGGAGGGTTTCAAATTCCTGGGACATTGGGACCGGTTCTGGGGGAAGGTGGGACCTGTACAAATCGGACGGTCTGCATCTGGGTGGGACCGGAACCAATGTTCTCGGGGGGGGTGTTTGCTAGTGCAGTTGGGGAGGGTTTAAACTAATGTGGCAGGGGGATGGGAACCGATGTAGGAAGTCAGTGGGGACGGAAACAAAAGGTAGGAAGGGAGAGTGTGTAAAGCGTGACCTGAGAAAGCAGGGCAGAGAGCAAGGACGGTCTACATTAAACTGCATTTATTTCAATGCAAGGGGCCTGATGGGCAAAGCGGATGAACTCAGGGCATGGACGGGCACATGGGACTGGGATATTATAGCTATGACTGAAACATGGCTAAGGGAGGGGCAGGACTGGCAGCTCAATGTTCCGGGGTACAGACGCTATAGAAAGGATAGAACAGGAGGTAAGAGAGGAGGGGGAGTGGCGTTTTTGATTAGGGAGAACATCACGGCAGTACTTAGAGGGGATATATCCGAGGGTTCGCCCACTGAGTCTATATGGGTGGAACTGAAAAATAAGAAGGGAGAGATCACCTTGGTAGGACTGTACTACAGGCCCCCAAATAGTCAGCGGGAAATTGAGGAGCAAATATGTAAGGAGATTACAGATAGCTGCAAGAATAATAAGGTGGTAGTAGTAGGGGACTTTAACTTTCCCAACATTGACTGGGACAGCCATAGCATTAGGGGCTTGGATGGAGGGAAATTTGTTGAGTGTATTCAGGAGGAATTTCTCATTCAGTATCTGGATGGACCGACTAGAGAGGGGGCAAAACGTGACCTCGTCTTGGGAAATAAGGAAGGGCAAGTGACAGAAGTGTTAGTGAGGGATCACTTTGGGACAAGTGCCCATAACTCCGTTAGTTTTAAGATAGCTATGGAGAATGATAGGTCTGGCCCAAGAGTTAAAATTCTTAATTGGGGCAAGGCCAATTTTGATGGTATCAGACAGGAGCTTGCAGAGGTAGATTGGGGGAGACTGTTGGCAGGCAAAGGGACGGCTGGTAAATGGGAGGCTTTTAAAAATGTGTTAACCAGGGTGCAGGGTAAGCACATTCCCTTTAGAGTGAAGGGCAAGGCTGGTAGAAGTAGAGAACCCTGGATGACTCGAGATATTGAGACTCTGGTCAAAAGAAGAAGGAGGCATATGACGTACATAAGCAACTGGGATCAAGTGGATCCCTTGAAGAGTATAGAGATTGTCGAAATAGAGTTAAGAGGGAAATCAGGAGGGCAAAAAGGGGACATGAAATTGCTTTGGCAAATAATGCTAGGGAGAATCCAAAGAGATTCTACAAATACATAAAGGGGAAAAGAGTAACTAGGGACAGAGTAGGGCCTCTTAAGGATCAACAAGGGCATCTATGTGCAGAGCCACAAGAGTTGGGTGAGATCCTGAATGAATATTTCTCATCGGTATTCACGGTGGAGAAAGGCATGGATGTTAGGAAACTAGGGGAAATAAATAGTAATGTCTTGAGAAGTGTGCATATTACAGAGGAGGAGGTGCTGGAAGTCTTAAAGCGCATCAAGGTAGATAAACCCCCGGGACCTGATGAAATGTATCCCAGGGTGTTGTGGGAGGCTAGGGAGGAAATTGCGGGTCCCCTAACAGAGATATTTGAATCATCGGCAGCCACAGGTGAGGTGCCTGAAGATTGGAGAGTGGCGAATGTTGTGCCCTTGTTTAAGAAGGGCAGCAGGGAAAAGCCTGGGAACTACAGACCGGTGAGCCTAACGTCTGTCGTAGGTAAGTTGCTTGAAGGTATTCTGAGAGACAGGATCTACCAGTATTTAGAGAGGCAAGGACTGATTCGGGGCAGTCAGCATAGCTTTGTGCGTGGAAAATCATGTCTCACAAATTTGATTGAGTTTTTTGAGGGGGAGACTAAGAAGGTAGATGAGGGCAGTGCAGTAGGCGTTGTCTACATGGATTTTAGCAAAGCCTGTGACAAGGTACCGCATGGTAGGTTGTTGCAGAAGGTTAAAGCTCACGGGATCCAGGGTGAGGTTGCCAATTGGATTCAAAATTGTCTGGACGACAGAAGGCAGAGGGTGGTTGTAGAGGGTTGTTTTTCAAACTGGAGGCCTGTGACCAGTGGTGTGCTTCAGGGATCGGTGCTGGGTCCACTGTTATTTGTGATTTATATTAATGATTTGGATGAGAATTTAGGAGGCATGGTTAGTAAGTTTGCAGATGACACCAAGATTGGTGGCACAGTGGATAGTGAAGAAGGTTATCTAGGATTGCAACGGGATCTTGATCAATTAGGCCAGTGGGCCGACGAATGGCAGATGGAGTTTAATTTAGATAAATGTGAGGTGATGCATTTTGGCAGATCGAATCAGGCCAGGACCTACTCAGTTAATGGTATGGCGTTGGGGAGAGTTATAGAACAAAGAGATCTAGGAGTACAGGTTCATAGCTCCTTGAAGGTGGAGTCGCAGGTGGACAGGGTGGTGAAGAAGGCATTCGGCATGCTTGGTTTCATTGGTCAGAACATTGAATACAGGAGTTGGGACGTCTTGTTGAAGTTGTACAAGACACTGGTACGGCCTCACTTGGAATACTGTGTGCAGTTCTGGTCACCCTATTATAGGAAGGATATTATTAAACTGGAAAGAGTGCAGAAAGGATTTACTAGGATGTTGCCGGGACTTGATGGTTTGAGTTATAAGGAGTAGGTGTACGAGGCAAGTTTTTTACGCAGAGGGTAGTGGGTGCCTGGAACTCGCTACCGGAGGAGGTAGTGGAAGCAGGGACGATAGGGACATTTAAGGGGCATCTTGACAAATATATGAATAGGATGGGAATAGAAGGATACGGACCCAGGAAGTGTAGAAGATTGTAGTTTAGTCGGGCAGCATGGTCGGCACGGGCTTGGAGGGCCGAAGGGCCTGTTCCTGTGCTGTACATTTCTTTGTTCTTTGTTCTTTTTGAGAGGCTGGATAGACTGGGACTTTTTTCCCTGGAGCGTAGGAGGCTTAGGGGTGATCTTATAGAGGTCTATAAAATAATGAGGGGCATAGATAAGGTAGATAGTCAACATCTTTTCCCAAAGGTAGGGGAGTCTAAAACTAGAGGGCAGAGGTTAAAGGTGAGAGGGGAGAGATTCAGAAGGGCCCAGAGGGGCAATTTCTTCACTTAGAGGGTAGTGAGTGTCTGGAATGGGCTGCCAGAGGTAGTAGTAGAGGCGGGTACAATTGTGTCTTTTAAAAAACATTTAGATAGTTACATGGGTAAGATGGGTATAGAGGGTTATGGGCCAAGTGCGGGCAACTGGAACTAGCTTAATGGTAAAAACTGGGCGGCATGGACTGGTTGGGCCGAAGGGCCTGTTTCCATGCTGTAAACTTCTATGATTCTATGATTCTATGATTCTATGTACAATGTCAATTAGTATTCTGAAGCATTTTGATTAAATCAGCCCTGAGACTGAATTCCAGTGTTTCAGAGTAAAGCTTCATCTACACTGCCCATCAAACACTCACAACCCAAATACTGTCTGGGATTAAATACAGAGTCAAAATCCCTCTGTCCTGTCCAATAAATTTTTCATTGCAGATAGTTACTTTTATTTTTTGGAAAAGCAGAACTTAAATTGCACCGAATCCCAGGGTGGACTCTTGTTTATTTCAGCCCTTCACATTTAAACGTGAAGTTTAAGCTCCGATTACAGGTGTCTGCTTGTCTCTGTCTGTATATTCAATGTTCCTGTAGCTTATTCACTTGTCTGAAGTATTTGAATAATAGGCCTTGGTTAATCAATCCTTTCTCACAGCACATGGAAGTTGTGAATCTTCAAGGCTCTCAGTCTAATGTAGTTAAAAAACAACTGCTTCCTTTCATCCTCAATCCATTTCCCAACCCTAAATAGATCTCACACATTTCCACAATGCAGGAATATCTCCATCAAAACTTCTAATCAGTTCCCCATACACTTGTTAAACTTGCCTGTGTGAAGTAAATTCCACTGACAGATTCCGAAAGCTGCACAGAGCAATGACTGGTTATTTTAAACTTTGAAACGGAACTATTTTAACTTGTGCATCAGTCCCATTAAACAGAAATGTTGTCCCTGTGGGCTGACAGTCTCTCAGCAAGTTTGAAACATTGAGGGACCCCGCGTCCTGCATTTGACAACATTTGTGGCACTTCCACAATCTACGAGACATTGCTGTCTGTATTGTGTGAATCCAGCTGTGAAATATCTGTCCAGTTTAAACTTCCACTGTTTCCTCCTTCTCATCATTGATAAAGATCACGGTTTGATCACCCCTCTGCCTGAGGTGGGACTGTGACCATCCAGGGCTGCAGGCCCGGCCTCCTGTCCTCCCACTCCTCTGCCTGAGGTGGGACTGGGACCATCCAGGGCTGCAGGCCCGGCCTCCTGTCCTCCCACCCCTCTGCCTGAGGTGGGACTGGGAGCATCCAGGGCTGCAGGCCCGTCCTCCTGTCCTCCCACCCCTCTGCCTGAGGTGGGAGTGGGACCATCCAGGGCAGCAGGCCCGGCCTCCTGTCCTCCCACCCCTCTGCCTGAGGTGGGACTGGGACCATCCAGGGCTGCAGGCCCGGCCTCCTGTCCACCAACCCCTCTGCCTGAGGTGGGAGCGGGACCATTTGGGGCTGCAGGCCCGGCCTCCTGTCCTCCCACCCCTCTGCCTGAGGTGGGAGTGGGACCATCAAGGACTGCGGACCCTGTCCTCCCACCCCTCTGCCTGAGGTGGGAGTGGGACCATCCAGGGCTGCAGGTCCAGCCTCCTGTCCTCCCACCCTTCTGTCTGAGGTGGGAGTGGGACCATCCAGGGCTGCAGGCCCAGCCTCCTGTCCCCCACCCCTCTGCCTGAGGTGGGTGTGGGACCATCCAGGGCTGCAGGCCCAGCCTCCTGTCCTCCCACCCCTCTGCCTGAGGTGGGACTGGGGCCATCCAGGGCTGCAGGCCCGGCCTCCTGTCCTCCCACCCCTCTGCCTGAGGTGGGACTGGGACCATCCAGGGCTGCAGACCCGGCCTCCTGCCCTCCCAACCCTCTGCCTGAGGTGGGAGTGGGACCATCCAGGGCTGCAGGTCCAGCCTCCTGTCCTCCCACCCTTCTGTCTGAGGTGGGAGTGGGACCATCCAGGGCTGCAGGCCCAGCCTCCTGTCCCCCACCCCTCTGCCTGAGGTGGGAGTGGGACCATCCAGGGCTGCAGGTCCAGCCTTCTGTCCTCCCACCCTTCTGTCTGAGGTGGGAGTGGGACCATCCAGGGCTGCAGGCCCAGCCTCCTGTCCCCCACCCCTCTGCCTGAGGTGGGAGTGGGACCATCCAGGGCTGCAGGTCCAGCCTCCTGTCCTCCCACCCTTCTGTCTGAGGTGGGAGTGGGACCATCCAGGGCTGCAGGCCCAGCCTCCTGTCCCCCACCCCTCTGCCTGAGGTGGGAGTGGGACCATCCAGGGCTGCAGGTCCAGCCTCCTGTCCTCCCACCCTTCTGTCTGAGGTGGGAGTGGGACCATCCAGGGCTGCAGGCCCAGCCTCCTGTCCCCCACCCCTCTGCCTGAGGTGGGAGTGGGACCATCCAGGGCTGCAGGCCCAGCCTCCTGTCCTCCCACCCCTCTGCCTGAGGTGGGAGCGGGACCATCCAGGGCTGCAGGCCCGGCCTCCTGTCCTCCCACCCCTCTGCCTGAGGTGGGAGTGGGACCGCAGGCCTACCCTCCTGCCCTCCCACCCCTCTGCCTGAGGTGGGAGTGGGACCATCCAGGGCTACAGGCCCAGTCTCCTGCCCTCCCACCCCTCTGCCTGAGGTGGGACTGTGACCATCCAGGGCTGCAGGCCGGGCCTCCTGACCCCCCACCCCTCTGCCTGAGGTGGGACTGGGACCATCCAGGGCTGCAGGCCCGGCCTCCTGTCCTCCCACCCCTCTGCCTGAGGTGGAAGTGGGACCATCCAGGGCTGCAGGCCGAGCCTCCTGTCCTCCCACCCCTCTGCCTGAGGTGGGACTGGGACCATCCAGGGCTGCAGGCCCGGCCTCCTGTCCTCCCACCCCTCTGCCTGAGGTGGGACTGGGACCATCCAGGGCGGCAGGCCCAGCCTCCTGTCCTCCCACCCCTCTGCCTGAGGTGGGAGTGGGACCATCCAGGGCTGCAGGCCCGGCCTCCTGTCCTCCCACCCCTCTGCCTGAGGTGGGAGTGGGACCATCCAGGGCTGCAGGCCCGGCCTCCTGTCCTCCTACCCCTCTGCCTGAGGTGGGAGTGGGACCATCCAGGGCTGCAGGCCCAGTCTCCTGTCTTCCCACCCCTCTGTCTGAGGTGGGAGTGGGACCATCCAGGGCTGCAGGCCCAGCCTCCTGTCCCCCCCACCCCTCTGCCTGAGGTGGGAGTGGGACCATCCAGGGCTGCAGGCCCAGCCTCCTGCCCTCCCACCCTCTGGCCTGAGGTGGGAGTGGGACCATCCAGGGCTGCAGGCCCAGCCTCCTGTCCTCCCACCCTCTGCCTGAGGTGGGAGTGGGACCATCCAGGGCTGCAGGCCCAGCCTCCTGTCCTCCCACCCCTCTGCCTGAGGTGGGAGTGGGACCATCCAGGGCTGCAGGCCCAGCCTCCTGTCCCCCCACCCCTCTGCCTGAGGTGGGAGTGGGACCATCCAGGGCTGCAGGCCCAGCCTCCTGTCCTCCCACCCTCTGGCCAGCACCTCGGGGGCATCCTCCACTGCCGGGGGCAGGGCGGACAAGACATTATGTGGGGGCGGCAGCCTCCCGTCGCTCCGCTGCCCCCGCGGTGCCCTCGCCCTCCCGCCTGCTCACGCGGCAGCTGGGGGTGAAGTGCTATGCCCACCCTACCATGACCATTGAGGCGGGCACCCGTGCGATGGGCGGGGCTGTCGGCCCCTCGGCCATCGTAGCCGCCTCGCGGATGCACGGCAAGGCCGGGTTCTTCCTGCGGGCCGAGCAGGCGGCCCACCGGGCCCTGGAAAGGGGGCTCACGGTGGGCGGGACACACGTGGCGGTGGAGACGCTGGAGGCCACCGCAGAACGTGTTGTTCTATCAAACGTCCCGCCCTCCCTCCCCACCGAGCGCCTCCTGCCCCATCTCTCCCGTGTTGGTGCCCATCCCCTGACGCCTGGCCCGGGGCACACAATGAAGAGAAGCAAGGCCGGGGGGGGGCCTCCGAGGCCCCCGAGCCACTCGAGCTGCTGTCGTCCCCCGAGCAGGAGGACCCGGGGTCGAGCGGAGTCGAAGCCCCTGGGGGCCCGTCCCGCCCGGTGCAAGTTTCCTCCCCGGACGCCTCCTCTTCACCATCGCCGGGGGCCGGCAGCAGCAGCGACCGCTCATCGTGCCACTGTGGGCCGTGGACGGGGGAGGCTCCCCGCCCTCTACACCCGGGCGGGCGACGCCGGAGAGCCCTGTTTTCAAGCCGGACATATTTCCGGGGGGGTCTCTCCGAGGTCCCGGAGTCGCCGGCGTGGGTGGGGGCGCCGTCCACGGGCCCTGAGCCGCGGGAGGAGCCTGCGAGGGACCTGCCTGAGGACGACCCTGGGGGGTGGGGTCAAATCGGGCCAAGGGTTAGCCGGTGGGCCCGTGCCGCCCGCCATACTCCATGTGGCGGGGGACTCGAGCTCGGGAGGTGACCGTTCGGAGGATGAAGGCTGCTCGGTGGCGGGTGAGGAGGAGGATTTAGACGCGCTCTGTAGCGAGGCAGAGGGCACCCTCACACCCGGCACCGAGTCTCCCCTCGTCCCCCCTGGGGGGGGGTCAAGGAGCCGGTGCCAGGCCGTCTGCTGCACCTAAAGGCCCGTTTCGGGGCAGCGGTGATTCACTTTGTAAATGTATCCGCTCCCGTGGCCGGACTGCAGCAGGCGGCTTCCTTCCAAAAGGTGTCCACTCTTCCAGGCACCATCCCGGTGGGCGAGTGCATCGTCCTCGGAGGGGATTTCAATTGCACCCTCCGGGACAAGGACCGCATCGGAGTCCAGCGCAGCCCGGCGGCGGTGGTGGAGTTGAGGGACCTGGTTAGGTCCTTTGACTTGGTGGATGTCTGGCGGACTCTCCATCCTGAATTGCGGGGGCGCACCTCTGTGCGGCCCCCGTTCAGAGCGTCCAGCATCGACCGTCTTTACATTTCCAAGACGTACTTGCCCAGCGTTCCGACGGCCTCCATGGAGCAGGTGCCGAGCTCGGATCACCACCTGGTGTGGGCGGGTCTCGCCCCGTCCCGCGCTCAGACACGGTCCGCGTACTGGCACTTTAACAACCTGCTGCTGGAGGACGAGCGGTTCCTGGACTCGTTCTGCCGTTTCTGGGCCGGCTGGAGAAGGAAGCGGGGTGGCTTCCCCTCCTTGAGGCTACGGTGGGATGTGGGCAAGGCCCAGATCCGTGCCTTCTGTCAGGGGAACACGGAGGGGTCTACGGCGGGGCGGAACTCCACGATCGCCAACCTGGCTGAGGAACTCCTCGATCTGGAGTCACGTCTCGCTCAGCCCGATGAGGCCCGGCCCTGGGGCTGGTGAACAGGGAGAAGAGGGGCGCACTGCGGGGCCTGCAACTCGCCGGGTCCCGCGGCGAGGACGTGAGGTCGCGGATCCGTCTCCTAACGGACATGGACCGCGGCTCCCGCTTCTTCTACTCGCTGGAAAGAGGACGCGGGGCCCGTCGACAGGTTTCTACGCTGTTGGCCGACGACCGGCCCCTCGTCTCGGATCCGGAGGGGGTCAGGACCCTGATCAGGGATTTTTACTCCGACCTCTTCTCTCCGGGTCCGTCCAGCGAGGACGCTTGCAGAGTTCTGGGGGAGGACCTGCCGCAGGTGGGCCCGGAGGGCGCCGGGAAGCTCGATAATGCCATCAACCTCCAAGAGCTGACCGGCGCCCTGGACAGCCTCTCACGGGGCAAATCCCCAGGGCTGGACGGGCTGACCGTGGAGTTCTTCAGGGCGTGCTGGGACGTCCTGGGGAGTGACTATGCGGGGGTCCTGGGGGAATGTACCGCGACCGGGGAGATGCTCCTTTCGGGGCGCAGGGCCGTCATTGCCCTGCTGCCCAAGAAGGGGGATCTCCGCCGACTTAAGACCTGGCGACCGGTCTCCCTCCTCAGCACGGACTATAAAATCTTAACCAAGGTGCTGTGTTTACGCCTTGGCCCCGAGCTGGACCACATGATCCACCCTGACCAGTCCTACACAGTCCCGGACCGCACAATCTATGACAATATCCACCTGGCCCGGGACATTATTCACTTTACCCAGAGGACTGGTATGTCGAGCGCCTCCCTGTCTCTTGACCAGGAGAAGGCGTTCGACAGGGTGGGGCCCGGGGATTTGATCGGGACTCTGCGAGCTGTCGGGTTCGGGTGGTATTTTGTCCCCGGATCCGATTACTGTCCGCCGCCTCGGAGAGTCTGATTAAGGTTAACGGGTCCCTGACGGCGCCCCTTCGCTTTGGGAGAGGAGTGCGTCAGGGCTGCCCCCTCTCCGGCCAACATTATTCCCTCTGCGTGGAGCCTTTCCTGTGCCTCCTGCGGAGGGGGTTCACGGGGCTGGTACTACGCGAGCCGGACGGGGGGGTGGTCCTCTCGGCGGACGCTGATGCCGTGTTCCTCATGGTCACTGACCCCGGGGACCTGCGGAGGATGCGAGAGAGCCAAGCTGTCTACTCCGCCGCGTCCTCCCCACGGATCAACTGGGCCAAATGTTCCGGACTCCTGGTCGGTCCGTGGCAGGTGGACCCCCTCCCGGAGGAGCTCGGGCCCTTCAGCTGGAGTCGGACCAACAGCCTCGACCTGGGAGTCCATCTTTGCCCGGCAGAGGGAGCCTGGCCGGCGAACGGGCAGGAGCTGGAGACCAAGGTCACCGCTGGCCTGGGACGCTGGACAGGACGGCTCCGAGTGCTGTCCCCCAGGGGCCGAGTTCTCGTCATAAACCAGCTGATCGCCTCCATGCTGTGGTCCCGGCTGGTCACTGACTCCCCCCCCTGGCTTTGTCACACCATCCAGAGAGCCCGGCTTCGGGTCCTCCGGGACAATCGACTGCACGGGGTCGCTGCGGAGGTCTGGAGTCTCCCGATGGCGGAGGGCGGTCAGGCGCTGGTGTGCCTCCGCACCCAGACTGCCACTTTCCACCCTCAGACTCTGCAGCGTTACCTGTACGCTGAGCCTCCTCCACGGTGGGGCCCTGGCGACGGGTTTCTCCCCCCAGGGGCTCGGTCTGAACTACGACGTGCAGCTCCTGTCTGTGGACCAGCAGGGTCTTCGGAACTCTCTGTTGGCGCTGCCCGTCTTGTACCAGGACCTCCTCAAAGTCTGGAACACGGTCTCCAGGCGCCGCAGCTCTCCCCCGTCAGGAGTGGCGGCTGTCGTAAGGGAGGCGCTGCTCAGGAATCCGCACCTCCGCCAATCTCCATTCGGGTGGCTGGCGGAGCGGAGGGCGGTGGGTGCCGTGGGCAGGGCTGGGTGGCGGAGGGCTGTGGGTGCCGTGGGCAGGGCTGGGTGGCGGAGGGCGGTGGGTGCCGTGGGCAGGGCTGGGTGGGGGAGGGCTGTGGGTGCCGTGGGAAGGGCTGGGTGGCGGAGGGCCGGGCTGTGGGTGCCGTGGAAAGGGCTGGGTGGGGGAGGGCCGGGCTGTGGGTGCCGTGGGAAGGGCTCGGTGGCGGAGGGCTGTGGGTGCCGTGGGAAGGGCTGGGTGGCGGAGGGCTGTGGGTGCCGTGGGAAGGGCTGGGTGGCGGAGGGCTGTGGGTGCCGTGGGAAGGGCTGGGTGGCGGAGGGCTGTGGGTGCCGTGGGCAGGCCTGGGTGGCGGAGGGCTGTGGGTGCCGTGGGAAGGGCTGGGTGGCGGAGGGCTGTGGGTGCCGTGGGAAGGGCTGGGTGGCGGAGGGCTGTGGGTGCCGTGGGCAGGGCTGGATGGCAGAGGGCCGGGCTGTGGGTGCCGTGGGAAGGGCTGGGTGGCGGAGGGCGGTGGGTGCCGTGGGCAGGGCTGGATGGCAGAGGGCCGGGCTGTGGGTGCCGTGGGAAGGGCTGGGTGGCGGAGGGCTGTGGGTGCCGTGGGAAGGGCTGGGTGGCGGAGGGCTGTGGGTGCCGTGGGAAGGGCTGGGTGGCGGAGGGCCGGGCTGTGGGTGCCGTGGGCAGGGCTGGGTGGCGGAGGGCTGTGGGTGCCGTGGGAAGGGCTGGGTGGCGGAGCGGAGGGCGGTGGGTGCCGTGGGCAGGGCTGGGTGGCGGAGGGCTGTGGGTGCCGACAGAAGGGCTGGGTGGGGAGGGCTGTGGGTGCCGTGGGCAGGGCTGGGTGGCGGAGGGTTGTGGGTGCCGTGGGCAGGGCTGGGTGGGGAGGGCTGTGGGTGCCGTGGGCAGGGCTGGGTGGCGAAGGGCTGGGCTGTGGGTGCCGTGGGCAGGGCTGGGTGGCGAAGGGCTGGGCTGTGGGTGCCGTGGGAAGGGCTGGGTGGCGAAGGGCTGGGCTGTGGGTGCCGTGGGAAGGGCTGGGTGGCGGAGGGCCGGGCTGTGGGTGCCGTGGGAAGGGCTGGGTGGCGGAGGGCCGGGCTGTGGGTGCCGTGGGAAGGGCTGGGTGGGGAGGGCTGTGGGTGCCGTGGGAAGGGCTGGGTGGGGGAGGGCTGTGGGTGCCGTGGGAAGGGCTGGGTGGCGAAGGGCTGGGCTGTGGGTGCCGTGGGAAGGGCTGGGTGGGGAGGGCTGTGGGTGCCGTGGGAAGGGCTGGGTGGCGGAGGGCCGGGCTGTGGGTGCCGTGGGAAGGGCTGGGTGGGGGAGGGCTGTGGGTGCCGTGGGAAGGGCTGGGTGGGGGAGGGCTGTGGGTGCCGTGGGAAGGGCTGGGTGGCGGAGGGCTGTGGGTGCCGTGGGCAGGGCTGGGTGGCGGAGGGCCGGGCTGTGGGTGCCGTGGGAAGGGCTGGGTGGCGGAGGGCCGGGCTGTGGGTGCCGTGGGAAGGGCTGGGTGGCGGAGGGCTGTGGGTGCCGTGGGCAGGGCTGGGTGGCGGAGGGCTGTGGGTGCCGTGGGCAGGGCTGGGTGGGGGAGGGCTGTGGGTGCCGTGGGAAGGGCTGGGTGGCGGAGGGCTGTGGGTGCCGTGGGCAGGGCTGGGTGCCGGAGGGCTGTGGGTGCCGTGGGCAGGGCTGGGTGGCGGAGGGCTGTGGGTGCCGTGGGCAGGGCTGGGTGGGAAGGGCTGTGGGTGCCGTGGGAAGGGCTGGGTGGCGGAGGGCCGGGCTGTGGGTGCCGTGGGAAGGGCTGGGTGGCGGCCGGGGGTCCCTGGAGCGGGGGCAGGCGCTGCCCACGGGCACACTCGAAGCTTTCCGGGCTGGCTGGGCCCCGCAGGGGGTGGGCTGCCGGACCGACCCGCATTCTCCCACTTTCATTGGGCGGGTATTGGGTGAGGTTTGGTCTCTGTTCCTGTTCTGTTGGGGCTGTGCTCCACCCGCCGTTTGGGGCACTCCCCACATTTTGTTTTGTCCATCAGTTACTTCTGGTCTGTTTTGCTTTGTTGTGTCCCAGCTCCAGGCCGATGCCAGCGGCGGGCGCTGCCTCACCCTGCCCGCGGGAAGAGCGGGCAGGACAGGCAATCTCAGGGAAAACAGATCCAAATAAACATTATATAGACATCAAATAAACAGCACCATCAAACTGTCCGACCCGAGACAATGCTGCTGGGGGAGGGGGACCGCGGCTGCTGGGGAGGGGGACCGCGGCTGCTGGGGGAGGGGGACCGCGGCTGCTGGGGGAGGGGGACCCCGGCTGCTGGGGGAGGGGGACCGCGGCTGCTGGGGGAGGGGGACCCCGGCTGCTGGGGGAGGGGGACCGCGGCTGCTGGGGGAGGGGGACCGCGGCTGCTGGGGGAGGTGGACCCCGGCTGCTGGGGGAGGGGGGCCGCGGCTGCTGGGGGAGGGGGACCGCGGCTGCTGGGGGAGGTGGACCCCGGCTGCTGGGGGAGGGGGACCGCGGCTGCTGGGGGAGGGGGACCGCGGCTGCTGGGGGAGGTGGACCCCGGCTGCTGGGGGAGGGGGGACCGCGGCTGCTGGGGGAGGGGGACCGCGGCTGCTGGGGGAGGGGGACCGCGGCTGCTGGGGGAGGGGGACCGCGGCTGCTGGGGGAGGGGGACCGCGGCTGCTGGGGGAGGGGGACCGCGGCTGCTGGGGGAGGGGGACCGCGGCTGCTGGGGGAGGGGGACCGCGGCTGCTGGGGAGGGGGGCCGCGGCTGCTGGGGGAGGTGGACCCCGGCTGCTGGGGGAGGGGGACCGCGGCTGCTGGGGGAGGGGGACCGCGGCTGCTGGGGAGGGGGACCGCGGCTGCTGGGGGATGGGGACCGCGGCTGCTGGGGGAGGGGGACCGCGGCTGCTGGGGGAGGGGGACCGCGGCTGCTGGGGGAGGGGGACCGCGGCTGCTGGGGAGGGGAACCGCGGCTGCTGGGGGAGGGGGACCGCGGCTACTGGGGGAGGGGGACCGCGGCTGCTGGGGGAGGGGGACCGCGGCTGCTGGGGGAGGGGGACCGCGGCTGCTGGGGGAGGGGGACCGCGGCTGCTGGGGAGGGGGACCGCGGCTGCTGGGGGAGGGGGACCGCGGCTGCTGGGGGGGGACCGCGGCTGCTGGGGGAGGGGGACCGCGGCTGCTGGGGGAGGGGGACCGCGGCTGCTGGGGGAGGGGGACCGCGGCTGCTGGGGGAGGGGGGCCGTGGCTGCTGGGGGAGGAGGGCCGCGGCTGCTGGAGGAGGGGGACCGCGGCTGCTGGGGAGGGGAACCGCGGCTGCTGGGGGAGGGGGACCGCGGCTGCTGGGGGAGGGGGGCCGCGGCTGCTGGGGAGGGGGACCGCGGCTGCTGGGGGAGGGGGACCGCGGCTGCTGGGGGAGGGGGACCGCGGCTGCTGGGGAGGGGAACCGCGGCTGCTGGGGGAGGGGGACCGCGGCTGCTGGGGGAGGGAGACCGCGGCTGCTGGGGGAGGGGGACCGCGGCTGCTGGGGGAGGGGGACCGCGGCTGCTGGGGGAGGGGGACCGCGGCTGCTGGGGGAGGGGGACCGCGGCTGCTGGGGGAGGGGGGCCGCGGCTGCTGGGGGAGGGGGACTGCGGCTGCTGGGGAAGGGGCACCGCGGCTGCTGGGGGAGGGGGACCGCGGCTGCTGGGGGGGGCCGCGGCTGCTGGGGGAGGGGAACCGCGGCTGCTGGGGAGGGGGACCGCGGCTGCTGGGGGAGGGGGACCGCAGCTGCTGGGGGAGGGGGACCGCGGCTGCTGGGGGAGGGGGAGGGAGACCGCGGCTGCTGGGGGAGGGGAGGGGGACCGCGGCTGCTGGGGGAGTGGGACTGCGGCTGCTGGGGGAGGGGGACCGCGGCTGCTGGGGGAGGGGGACCGCGGCTGCTGGGGGAGGGGGACCGCGGCTGCTGGGGGAGGGGGACCGCGGCTGCTGGGGGAGGGGGACCGCGGCTGCTGGGGGAGGGGGACCGCGGCTGCTGGGGGAGTGTGAGGGGGACCGTGGCTGCTGGGGGAGGGGGACCGCGGCTGCTGGGGGAGGGGGACCGCGGCTGCTGGGGGAGGGGGACCGCGGCTGCTGGGGGAGGGGGACCGCGGCTGCTGGGGGAGGGGGGCCGCGGCTGCTGGGGGAGGGGGACCGCGGCTGCTGGGGGAGGGGGACCGCGGCTGCTGGGGGAGGGGGACCGCGGCTGCTGGGGAGGGGAACCGCGGCTGCTGGGGGAGGGGGACCGCGGCTGCTGGGGGAGGGAGACCGCGGCTGCTGGGGGAGGGGGACCGCGGCTGCTGGGGGAGGGGGACCGCGGCTGCTGGGGGAGGGGGACCGCGGCTGCTGGGGGAGGGGGACCGCGGCTGCTGGGGGAGGGGGGCCGCGGCTGCTGGGGGAGGGGGACTGCGGCTGCTGGGGAAGGGGCACCGCGGCTGCTGGGGGAGGGGGACCGCGGCTGCTGGGGGGGGCCGCGGCTGCTGGGGGAGGGGAACAGCGGCTGCTGGGGAGGGGGACCGCGGCTGCTGGGGGAGGGGGACCGCAGCTGCTGGGGGAGGGGGACCGCGGCTGCTGGGGGAGGGGGAGGGAGACCGCGGCTGCTGGGGGAGGGGAGGGGGACCGCGGCTGCTGGGGGAGTGGGACTGCGGCTGCTGGGGGAGGGGGACCGCGGCTGCTGGGGGAGGGGGATCGCGGCTGCTGGGGGAGGGGGACCGCGGCTGCTGGGGGAGGGTGACCGCGGCTGCTGGGGGAGGGGGACCGCGGCTGCTGGGGGAGGGGGACCGCGGCTGCTGGGGGAGTGTGAGGGGGACCGTGGCTGCTGGGGGAGGGGGACCGCGGCTGCTGGGGGAGGGGGACCACGGCTGCTGGGGGAGGGGGACCGCGGCTGCTGGGGGAGGGGGACCGCGGCTGCTGGGGGAGGGGGACCGCGGCTGCTGGGGGAGGGGGACCGCGGCTGCTGGGGGAGGGGGACCGCGGCTGCTGGGGAGGGGGACCGCGGCTGCTGGGGGAGGGGGACCGCGGCTGCTGGGGGAGGGGGACCGCGGCTGCTGGGGGAGGGGGACCGCGGCTGCTGGGGGAGGGGGACCGCGGCTGCTGGGGGAGGGGGACCGCGGCTGCTGGGGGAGGGGGACCGCGGCTGCTGGGGGAGGGGGACCGCGGCTGCTGGGGGAGGAGGACCGCGGCTGCTGGGGGAGGGGGACCGCGGCTGCTGGGGTAGGGGGACCGCGGCTGCTGGGGAGGGGGACCGCGGCTGCTGGGGGAGGGGGACCGCGGCTGCTGGGGAGGGGGACCGCGGCTGCTGGGGGAGGGGGACCGCGGCTGCTGGGGGAGGGGGACCGCGGCTGCTGGGGAAGGCGGACCGCGGCTGCTGGGGGAGGGGGACCGCGGCTGCTGGGGGAGGAGGACCGCGGCTGCTGGGGGAGGGGGACCGCGGCTGCTGGGTGGGGGGACCGCGGCTGCTGGGGAAGGGGGACCGCCGCTGCTGGGGGAGGGGGACCGCGGCTGCTGGGGGAGGGGGACCGCGGCTGCTGGGGGAGGGGGACCACGGCTGCTGGGGGGAGGGGGACCGCGGCTGCTGGGGGGGGGGACCGCGGCTGCTGGGGGAGGGGGACCGCGGCTGCTGGGTGGGGGGACCGCGGCTGCTGGGGGAGGGGGACCGCCGCTGCTGGGGAGGGGGACCGCGGCTGCTGGGGGAGGGGGACCACGGCTGCTGGGGGAGGGGGACCGCGGCTGCTGGGGAGGGGGACCGCGGCTGCTGGGGGAGGGGGACCGCGGCTGCTGGGGGAGGGGGACCGCGGCTGCTGGGGAGGGGGACCGCGGCTGCTGGGGGAGGGGGACCGCGGCTGCTGGGGGAGGGGGACCGCGGCTGCTGGGGGAGGGGGACCGCGGCTGCTGGGGAGGGGAGGGGGACCGCGGCTGCTGGGGGAGAGGGACCGCGGCTGCTGGGGGAGGGGGCTGCGGCTGCTGGGGAGGGGGACCGCGGCTGCTGGGGGAGGGGGCCGCGGCTGCTGGGGGAGGGGGACCGCGGCTGCTGGAGGAGAGGGAGGGGGACCGCGGCTGCTGGGGGAGGGGGACCGCAGCTGCTGGGGGAGGGGGAACGCGGCTGCTGGAGGAGGGGGAGGGGGACCGCGGCTGCTGGGGGAGGGGAGGGGGGACCGCGGCTGCTGGGGAGGGGGACCGCGGCTGCTGGGGAGGGGGACCGCGGCTGCTGGGGAGGGGGACCGCGGCTGCTGGGGAGGGGGACCGCGGCTGCTGGGGAGGGGGGCCGCGGCTGCTGGGGGAGGGGGACCGCGGCTGCTGGAGGAGGGGGAGGGTGACCGCGGCTGCTGGGGGAGGGGAGGGGGACCGTGGCTGCTGGGGGAGGGGGACCGCGGCTGCTGGGGGAGGGGGACCGCGGCTGCTGGGGGAGGGCGAGGGGGACCGCGGCTGCTGGGGCGGTGGAGGGGGACCGCGGCTGCTGGGCGAGGGGGAGGGGGACCGCGGCTGCTGGGGGAGGGGGAGGGGGACCGTGGCTGCTGGGGGAGGAAGAGGGGACCGTGGCTGCTGGGGGAGAGGGGGAGGGGGACCGAGGCTGCTGGGGAGGGGGAGGGGGACCGTGGCTGCTGGGGGAGGCAGAGGGGACCGTGGCTGCTGGGGGAGAGGGGGAGGGGACCGCGTCTGCTGGGTGAGGGGGACCGCGGTTGCTGGGGGAGGGGGAGGGGGACTGCGCTGCTGGGGGAGGGGAGGGGGACCGCGGCTGCTGGGGGAGGGGAGGGGGACCGCGGCTGCTGGGGGTTAGGAGGGGGACCGCGGCTGCTGGGGGACGGGAGAGGGATCGCGGCTGCTGGGGAGAGGGAAGGGGGAACGCGGCTGCTGGGGGGGAGGGGGGCAGCGGCTGCTGGGGGAGGGTGGAGGGATCGTGGCTGCTGGGGGAGGGGGGCAGGGATCGTGGCTGCTGGGGGAGGGGGGGACGGCGGCTGCTAGGGAGGGGGACCGCGGCTGCTGGGGGAGGGGGACCGCGGCTGCTGGTGGAGGGGGAGGGGGACCGCGGCTGCTGGGGGAGGGGGAGGGGAGGGGGACCGCGGCTGCTGGGCAAGGGGAGGGGGACCGCGGCTGCTGGGGAGGGGGAGGGAGACCGCGGCTGCTGGGGGAGGGGTAGGGGGACCGCGTCTGCTGGGGGTGTGAGGGGGACCGTGGCTGCTGGGGGAGGGGTACCGCGGCTGCTGGGGGAGGGGGACCGCGGCTGCTGGGGGGGGGACCTCGGCTGCTGGGGGAAGGGGGAGGGATCGTGGCTGCAGGGGAAGGGGAGGGGGAACGCGGCTGCTGGGGGGGAGGGGGACAGCGGCTGCTGGGGGGGGACCTCGGCTGCTGGGGAAGGGGGAGGGACCGTGGCTGCTGGGGGAGGGGAGGGTGACCGCGGCTGCTGGGGGAGGGATCGTGGCTGCTGGGGGAGGGGAGGGTGACCGCGGCTGCTGGGGGATCGTGGCTGCTGGGGGAGGGGGGGACGGCGGCTGCTGGGGGAGGGGGATCGCGGCTGCTGGGGAATGGGGAGTGATCGCGGCTGCTGGGGAGGGGGACCACAGTTGCTGGGGAGGTGGAGGGGGACTGCGGCTGCTGGGGGACTGGGGAGGGGGGGCGCGGCTGCTGGGGGAGGGGGAGGGTGACCGCGGCTGCTTGGGGAGGGGGTGAGGGGGTGAGGGTGAGGGGGGCCGCGGCTGCTGGGGGAGGGGCAGCGGGGATGCTGGGGGAAGGGGTGAGGGGGTGAGGGGGGGGCGCGGCTGCTGGGGGAGGGGGGAGGGTGACTGCGGCTGCTTGGGGAGGGGGTGAGGGGGTGAGGGTGAGGGGGGCCGCGGCTGCTGTGGGAGGGGGAGCGGGGCTGCGGCTGCTGCGGGAGTGTGGTACATTGGCGAGACCATGCAGACGCTGCAACAACGAATGAACGGACATCGCGCGACAATCACCAGGCAGGAATGTTCCCTTCCAGTCGGGGAACACTTCAGCAGTCAAGGGCATTCAGCCTCTGATCTCCGGGTAAGCGTTCTCCAAGGCGGCCTTCAGGACGCGCAACAACACAGAATCGCCGAGCAGAAGCTTATAGCCAAGTTCCGCACACATGAGTGCGGCCTCAACCGGGACCTGGGATTCATGTCGCATTACATTCATCACCCACCATCTGGCCTGCGAAATCCTACCAACTGTCCTGGCTTGGTACAATTCACACCTCTTTAACCTGGGGTTACCCCATCTCTGGATCTGTAAAGATTTAATCACCTGCTAATGCTCGCATTCCTAGCATTGTTTGGCATCTTTGAATTTGTCTATATATGTGTTTCTGGAACAGACCTCTTCATTCACCTGAGGAAGGAGCAGCGCTCCGAAAGCTAGTGACATCGAAACAAACCTGTTGGACTTTAACCTGGTGTTGTAAGACTTCGTATTATTTACAGTGGTCACTGTGTAGTATATCATTATTTACAACAGTCCCTGGGTAGTATGACTTTATTTACAGTGGTCCCTCGGCAGTATAGCTTTATTTACAGTGATCCCTGGAAGTATATCATTATTTACTGTGGTCTCTGATTAGAATATCATTATTTACAGTGGGCACTGTGCAGTGTCTTATTTAAAGTGGTTCCCGCGTTGTTTATCATTATTTACAAAGCTCTCTGGGTGGTATATCTTTATTTACAGTGGTTCCTGGGTGGTTTATCTTTATTTACAGTGGTCCCTGGGTGGTTTATCTTTATTTACAGTGGTCTCTGGGTGGTTTATCTTTATTTACAGTGGTCCCTGTGTAGTTTATCATTATTTACAGTGGTCCCTGGTAGTATGTCATTCTTTACAGTGGTCCCTGGGTAGTATATCATTATTTACAGTGGTCCCTGGGCAGTATATCTTTATTTACAGTGACCCCTGTGTAGTAAATCAGTATTTACAGTGACCCCTGTGTAGTACATCATTATTTACAGTTGTCCCTGGGTAGTATATCATTAGTTACAGTGGCCCCTGGGTAGAATATCAGTATTTACAGTGACCCCTGTGTAGTACATCATTATTTACAGTGACCCCTGTGTAGTACATCATTATTTACAGTGGCCCCTGGGTAGAATATCATTATTTACAGTTGTCCCTCAGTATTATATCACTATTTACAGTTGTCCCTGTGTAGAATATCTTTATTTACAGTGGTTCCTGGTAGTATATCATTCTTTACAGTGGTCCCTGGTAGTATATCATTCTTTACAGTGGTCCCTGGGCAGTACATCATTATTTACTGTGGTCCCTGGGTAGTATATCATTATTTACAGTGGCTGTGTGCAGTATATCATTATCTGCAGTGGTCCCTGGGTAGTATATCATTATTTACAATGATCACTGGATAGTATATCATTATATGCAGTGGTCCCTGGGTAGTATATCATTATTTACAGTGGTCCTTGTATAGAAAGTCTTTAATTACAGTGGTTCCTGGGCGTGATACCTTTATTTACAGTGGCCACTGTGTAGTATATCATTATTTACAATAGTCCCTGGGTGGTATAATTTTATTTACAGTGGTCCCTGGGTGGTATTTCTTTATTTACAGTGGTCACTGGCTGGTATATCATTATTGACAGTGGTCCCTGTGCAGTATATCTTATTTACAGTGGTTCCTGGGTAGGTTATTATTATTTACAATGGTCCCTGGGTGGTTTATCTTTATTTACAGTGGTCCCTGGGTGGTGTACCTTTATATACAGTGGTCACTGGCTGGTATATCATTATTGACAGTGGTCCCTGTGCAGTATATCTTATTTACAATGGTCCCTGGGTGGCATTTCTTTATTTACAGTGGTCCCTGGGTTATTTATAAATATTAACAGAGGCCCCGGCATACAATATCATTATTTACAGTGGTCCCTGGGTAGAATATCATTATTTACTGTGGTCCCTGTGTAGAATATCTGTATTTACAGATGATGTGGAGATGCCGGCGTTGAACTGGGGTGAGCGCAGAAAGAAGTCTTACAACACCAGGTTAAAGTCCAACAGGTTTGTTTCGATGTCACTAGCTTTCGGAGCGCTGCTCCTTCCTCAGGTGAATGAAGAGGTCTGTTCCAGAAATATATATATAGACAGATTCAAAGATGCCAGACAATGCTTGGAATGCGAGCATTAGCAGGTGATTAAATCTTTACAGATCCAGAGATGGGGTAACCCCAGGTTAAAGAGGTGTGAATTGTGTCAAGCCAGGACAGTTGGTAGGATTTTGCAGGCCAGATGGTGGGGGATGAATGTAATGCGACATGAATCCCAGGTCCCGGTTGAGGCCGCACTCATGTGTGCGGAACTTGGCTATAAGTTTCTGCTCGGAGATTCTGCGTTGTCGCGGGTCCTGAAGGCCGCCTTGGAGAACGCTTACCCGGAGATCAGAGGCTGAATGCCCTTGACTGCTGAAGTGTTCCCCGACTGGAAGGGAACATTCCTGCCTGGTGATTGTTGCGCGATGTCCGTTCATTCGTTGTCGCAGCGTCTGCATGGTCTCGCCAATGTACCACGCTTCGGGACATCCTTTCCTGCAGCCTATGAGGTAGACAACGTTGGCCGAGTCGCACGAGTATGTACCGCGTACCTGGTGGGTGGTGTTCTCACGTGTAATAGTGGTATCCATGTCGATGATCTGGCACGTCTTGCACAGATTACCATGACAGGGTTGTGTGGTGTCGTGGTCACTGTTCTGAAGACTGGGTAGTTTGCTGCAAACAATGGTTCGATTGAGGTTGCGCGGTTGTTTGAAGGTAAGTAGTGGGGGTGTGGGGATGACCTTGGCAAGATGTTCATCGTCATCAATGACGTGTTGAAGGCTGTGAAGAAGATGACGTAGTTTCTCCGCTCCGGGGAAGGACTGGACGACGGAGGGTATTCTGTCGGTTGTGTCCCATGTTTGTCTTCTGAGGAGGTCGGTCCGGTTTCTCGCTGTGGCGCGTTGGAACTGTCGATCGACGAGTCGAGTGCCATATCCCATTCGTACGAGGGCATATTTCAACGTCTGTAGATGTCTGTTACACTCCTCCTCGTCTGAGCAGATCCTGTGTATACGGAGCGCTTGTCCATAGGGGGTGGCTTCTTTAATGTGTTTAGGGTGGAAGCTGGAGAAGTGGAGCATCATGAGGTTATCCGTGGGTTTGCGGTAAAGCGAAGTGCTGTGGTGACCGTCCTTGATGGAGACGAGTGTGTCCAAGAATGCAACTGATTTTGGCGAGTAGTCCATGGTGAGTCTGATGGTTGGATGGAACTTATTAATGTCATTGTGTAGTCGTTTCAGTGATTCTTCGCCGTGGGTCCAAAGGAAAAAAATGTCATCGATGTATCTGGTGTATAACATCGGTTGAAGGTCCTGTGCGGTGAGTAGGTCCTGTTCAAACTTGTGCATGAATATGTTGGCGTACTGGGGTGCGAATTTGGTCCCCATGGCTGTTCCGTGCGTCTGAATGAAGAACTTGTTGTCGAAGGTGAAGACGTTGTGATAAAGAATGAAGCGGATGAGTTGCAGAATTGCGTCTGGAGATTGGCAGTTTCGGTGTTGAGTACTGAGGCTGTTGCAGCAATGCCGTCGTCATGGGGGATGCTGGTGTAGAGTGCCGAGACGCCCATTGTGACGAGGAATGTTCCTGGTGCAACTGGTCCATGGGTGCTGAGTTTCTGTAGGAAGTCCGTCGTGTCGCGACAGAAGCTGGGTGTACCTTGTACGATGGGTTTCAAGATGCCCTCGATGTAGCCAGAGAGGTTCTCACACAGGGTCCCATTGCCTGAAACGATAGCGCGGCCTGGTGTGTTGGCCTTATGTATTTTCGGGAGGCAGTAGAGATCTCCAATGCGGGGAGTACGTGGGATGAGAGCACGTAGGGTGCTCTGAAGATCTGGATCCAAGGTCTTGATCAGTCTGTTAAGTTGACGGATGTGTTCCTTGGTCGGATCTGCGGGTAACTGTCTGTAGTGTTCTTGGTTGTTCATTTGTCGGTATACTACTTTTCAGTAGTCCGTTCTGTTCAGTACGACAGTGCTGCTGGTTTGTCTGCTGGTTTGATGACGATGCTGTGGTTGGTCTTGAGAGCGCGGATGGCATTGCGTTGTGCTTGGGTGACGTTCGGGGCTGTCTTGTGAATGCGACTGATGAATCTGGCATTGACGCGACTCCTGACGGCTTGAGCATACATGTCGAGTCTAAGGCAGCTGCCTTCCGGAGGGGTCCTCCGGAATGAGAGGGAATGAGACCGGGAATGAGACCTCTTCATTCACCTGAGGAAGGAGCAGCGCTCCGAAAGCTAGTGACATCGAAACAAACCTGTTGGACTTTAACCTGGTGTTGTAAGACTTCGTACTGTGCTCACCCCAGTCCAACGCCGGCATCTCCACATCAATGATATAATACCCAGTGACCACGGTAAATAATGATACACTACCCAGGGACCACTGTAAATATTGATATACTATCCAGGGACCACGGAAAATAATGATGTACTACCTACGGTACATTGTAAATAATGATATTCTACCCGTGGTCCACTGTAAATATTGATATACAATCCAAGTACCACAGTAAATAATAATTAATATCCCAGGAGCCAGTGTAAATAATGATATTCTAACCAGGGACCACTGTAAATAATGATATTCTACACAGTGACCACTGTAAATAATGATATTGTACGCCGGGACATCTGTTAATATTTATAAATAACCAGGGCGCTGTAAATATTGAGACATTACCCAGGGAACAATGTAACTAATGATATATTACCCAGGGACCACTGTAAATAATGATATTCTACCCAGTGACCACTGTAAATAATGATACACCACCCAGGGACCACTGTAAATAATGATATTCTACACAGGGACCACTTTAAACAATGATATAATACCCAGGGATCACTGTAAATAATGATATTCTACCCAGGGACCACTGTAAATAATGATAAACTACCCAGGGAACACTGTAAATAATGATATTCTACACAGGGACCACTGTAAATAATGATAATCTACACAGGGACCACTTTAAACAATGATATAATACCCAGGGACCACGGTAAATAATGATACACTACCAGGGACCACTGTAAATATTGATATACTATCCAGGGACCACTGAAAATAATGATGTACTACCTAGGGTACATTGTAAATAATGATATTCTACCCGTGGTCCAATGTAAATCATGAAATTCTACACAGGGACCATTTTAAACAATGATATAATACCCAGGGATCACTGTACATAATGATATACTACCCAGGGACCACTGTAAATAATGATACACTACCCAGGGACAACTGTAAATAATGATATTCTACCCAGGGACCACTGTAAATAATGATATTCTACACAGGGACCACTTTGAACAATGATATAATACCCAGGGATCACTGTAAATAATGATATTCTACCCAGGGACCACTGTAAATAATGATACACTACCCAGGGACCACTGTAAATAATGATATTCGACCCAGGGACCACTGTAAATAATGATATTCTACACAGGGAGCACTTTGAACAATGATATAATACCCAGGGACCACGGTAAATAATGATATTCTACCCGTGGTCCACTGTAAATATTGATATACTATCCAAGTACCGCAGTAAATAATAATTAATATCCCAGGAGCCAGTGTAAATGATGATATTCTACCCAGGGACCACTGTCAATATTTAATGTCGTGCTCTGTTTAATTTTACATTGTTCAGTGTAGGGCACTGTTTCATTCAACCGTATTTAATGTTGGGCTCTGTTTAATTTTACCTTGTTGCTTGTAGGGCACTGTTTCATTGTACCGTATTTAATGTCGAGCTCTGTTTAATTTTACATTGTAGCTTGTAGGGCACTGTTTCATTGCACTGTATTTAATGTCGGGCTCTGTTTAATTTTACCTTGTTCACTGTAGGTCACTGTTTCATTGTACTGTATTTAATGTCGGGCTGTGTTTAATTTTACATTGTTCACTGTAGGGTACTGTTTCATTGCACTGTATTTAATGTCGGGCTGTGTTTAATTTTACCTTGTTGCTTGTAGGACACTGTTTCATTGTACCGTATTTAATGTCGGGCTCTGTTTAATTTTACATTGTTCACTGTAGGGGACTGTTTCATTGTGCCGTATTTAATGTCGGGCTGTGTTTAATTGTACATTGTTCACTGTAGGGCACTCTTTCATTGTACCGTATTTAATGTCGGGCTATGTTTAATTTTACATTGTTCACTGCAGGTCACTGTTTCATTGTACCGTATTTAATGTCGGGCTGTGTTTAATTGTACATTGTTCACTGTGGGGCACTGTTTCACTGTACCGTATTTAATGTCGGGCTCTGTTTAATTTTACCTTGTTCACTGTAGGTCACTGTTTCATTGTACTGTATTTAATGTCGGGCTGTGTTTAATTTTACATTGTTCACTGTAGGGTACTGTTTCATTGCACTGTATTTAATGTCGGGCTGTGTTTAATTTTACCTTGTTGCTTGTAGGACACTGTTTCATTGTACCGTATTTAATGTCGGGCTCTGTTTAATTTTACATTGTTCACTGTAGGGGACTGTTTCATTGTGCCGTATTTAATGTCGGGCTGTGTTTAATTGTACATTGTTCACTGTAGGGCACTCTTTCATTGTACCGTATTTAATGTCGGGCTATGTTTAATTTTACATTGTTCACTGCAGGTCACTGTTTCATTGTACCGTATTTAATGTCGGGCTGTGTTTAATTGTACATTGTTCACTGTGGGGCACTGTTTCACTGTACCGTATTTAATGTCGGGCTCTGTTTAATTTTACCTTGTTCACTGTCGGCACTGTTTCATTGTCCCGTATTTAATGTCGGGCTCTGTTTAATTTTACATTGTTCAGTGTAGGGCACTGTTTCATTGTACCGTATTTAATGTCGGGCTGTGTTTAATTTTACATTGTTCAGTGTAGGGCACTGTTTCATTGTACTGTATTTAGTGTCGGGCTCTGTTTAATTTTGCCTTGTTCACTGTAGGTCACTGTTTCATTGTACTGTATTTAATGTCGGGCTGTGTTTAATTTTACATTGTTCACTGTAGGGCACTGTTTCATTGTACTGTATTTAATGTTGGGCTCTGTTTAATTTTACCTTGTTCACTGTCGGCACTGTTTCATTGTCCCGTATTTAATGTCGGGCTCTGTTTAATGTTACATTGTTCAGTGTAGGGCACTGTTTCATTGTACTGTATTTAATGTCGGGCTCTGTTTAATTTTGCCTTGTTTACTGTAGGTCACTGTTTCAGTGTACTGTATTTAATGTCGTTCTCTGTTTAATTTTACCTTGTTCAGTGTAGGGCACTGTTTCATTGTACCGTATTTAATGTCGGGCTCTGTTTAATTTTACCTTGTTCAGTGTAGGGCACTGTTTCATTTTACCGTATTTAATGTCGGGCTGAGTTTAATTTTACATTGTTCAGTGTAGGGCCCTGTTTCATTGTACTGTATTTAATGTCGGGCTCTGTTTAATTTTTCCTTGTTTACTGTAGGTCACTGTTTCATTGTACTGTATTTAATGTCGGGCTCTGTTTAATTTTACATTGTTCACTGTAGGGCACTGTTTCATTGTACCGTATTTAATGTCGGGCTCTGTTTAATTTTACCTTGTTCACTGTAGGGCACTGTTTCATTTTACCGTATTTAATGTCGGGCTGTGTTTAATTTTACATTGTTGCTTGTAGGGCACTGTTTCATTGTACTGTATTTAATGTCGGGCTCTGTTTAATTTTACATTGTTCACTGTAGGGCACTGTTTCATTGTACTGTATTTAATGTCGGGCTCTGTTTAAATTTACATTGTTCACTGTAGGGCACTGTTTCATTGTACCGTATTTAATGTCGGGCTGTGTTTAATTTTACCTTGTTCACTGTAGGGCACTGTTTCATTGTACCGTATTTAATGTCGGGCTGTGTTTAATTGTACATTGTTCACTGTAGGGCACTGTTTCATTGTACTGTATTTAATGTCGGGCTCTGTTTAATTTTACCTTGTTCAGTGGAGGGCACTGTTTCATTGTACCGTATTTAATGTCGGGCTCTGTTTAATTTTACCTTATTGCTTGTAGGGCACTGTTTCATTTTACTGTATTTAATGTCGGGCTGTGTTTAATTGTACATTGTTCACTGTAGGGCACTGTTTCATTGTACCGTATTTAATGTCGGGCTGTGTTTAATTGTACATTGTTCACTGTAGGGCACTGTTTCATTGTACCGTATTTAATGTCGAGCTCTGTTTAATTGTACATTGTTCACTGTAGGGCACTGTTTCATTGTACTGTATTTAATGTCGGGCTGTGTTTAATTTTACACTGTTCACTGTAGGGCACTGTTTCATTGTACTGTATTTAATGTCGGGCTGTGTTTAATTTTACCTTGTTCAGTGTAGGGCACTGTTTCATTGTACCGTATTTAATGTCGCGCTCTGTTTAATTTTGCATTGTTCAGTGTAGGGCACTGTTTCATTGTACCGTATTTAATGTCGGGCTCTGTTTAATGTTAAATTGTTCAGTGTAGGGCACTGTTTCATTGTACTGTATTTAATGTCGGGCTGTGTTTAATTTTGCATTGTTCAGTGGAGGGCACTGTTTCATTGTACTGTATTTAATGTCGGGCTCTGTTTAATGTTAAATTGTTCAGTGTAGGGCACTGTTTCATTGTACCGTATTTAATGTCGGGCTCTGTTTAATTTTACATTGTTCACTGTAGGGCATTGTTTCATTGTACCGTATTTAATGTCGGGCTCTGTTTAATTTTACCTTGTTCAGTGTAGGGCACTGTTTCATTGTACTGTATTTAATGTCGGGCTGTGTTTAATTTTACCTTATTGCTTTTTGGGCACTGTTTCATTGTACCGTATTTAATGTCGAGCTCTGTTTAATTGTACATTGTTCACTGTAGGGCACTGTTTCATTGTACCGTATTTAATGTCGGGCTCTGTTTAATTTTGCATTGTTCAGTGTAGGGCACTGTTTCATTGTACCGTATTTAATGTCGGGCTCTGTTTAATGTTAAATTGTTCAGTGTAGGGCACTGTTTCATTGTACCGTATTTAATGTCGGGCTCTGTTTAATTTTACCTTGTTCAGTGCAGGGCACTGTTTCATTGTACCGTATTTACTGTCGGGCTGTGTTTAATTGTACATTGTTCACTGTAGGGCACTGTTTCATTGTACCGTATTTAATGTCGGGCTATGTTTAATTTTACATTGTTCACTGTAGGTCACTGTTTCATTGTACTGTATTTAATGTCGGGCTGTGTTTAATTTTACATTCTTCACTGTAGGGCATTTTTTCATTGTGCTGTATTTAATGTTGGGCTCTGTTTAATTTTACCTTGTTCACTGTCGGCACTGTTTCATTGTCCCGTATTTAATGTCGGGCTCTGTTTAATGTTACATTGTTCAGTGTAGGGCACTGTTTCATTGCACTGTATTTAATGTCGGGCTCTGTTTAATTTTACATTGTTCACTGTACGTCACTGTTTCAGTGTACTGTATTTAATGTCGGTCTCTGTTTAATTTTACCTTGTTCAGTGTAGGGCACTGTTTCATTGTACCGTATTTAATGTCGGGCTCTGTTTAATTTTACCTTGTTCAGTGTAGGGCACTGTTTCATTTTACCGTATTTAATGTCGGGCTGTGTTTAATTTTACATTGTTCAGTGTAGGGCACTGTTTCATTGTACTGTATTTAATGTAGGGCTCTGTTTAATTTTTCCTTGTTTACTGTAGGTCACTGTTTCATTGTACTGTATTTAATGTCGGGCTCTGTTTAATTTTACATTGTTCACTGTAGGGCACTGTTTCATTGTACTGTATTTAATGTCGGGCTCTGTTTAATTTTATATTGTTCACTGTAGGGCACTGTTTCATTGTACCGTATTTAATGTCGGGCTCTGTTTAATTTTACCTTGTTCACTGTAGGGCACTGTTTCATTTTACCGTATTTAATGTCGGGCTGTGTTTAATTTTACATTGTTCAGTGTAGGGCACTGTTTCAGTGTACTGTATTTAATGTCGGGCTCTGTTTAATTTTTCCTTGTTTACTGTAGGTCACTGTTTCATTGTACTGTATTTAATGCTGGGCTCTGTTTAATTTTACCTTGTTCACTGTAGGGCACTGTTTCATTGTACCGTATTTAATGTCGGGCTCTGTTTAATTTTACATTGTTCAGTGTAGGGCACTGTTTCATTGTACTGTATTTAATGTCGGGCTCTGTTTAATTTTACCTTGTTCACTGTAGGGCACTGTTTCATTGTCCCGTATTTAATGTCGGGCTCTGTTTAATTTTACCTTGTTCACTGTAGGGCACTGTTTCATTGTCCCGTATTTAATGTCGGGCTCTGTTTAATTTTACCTTGTTCACTGTAGGGCACTGTTTCATTGTCCCGTATTTAATGTCGGGCTCTGTTTAATTTTACATTGTTCAGTGTAGGGCACTGTTTCATTGTACCGTATTTAATGTCGGGCTCTGTTTAATTTTACATTGTTCACTGTAGGGCATTGTTTCATTGTACCGTATTTAATGTCGGGCTCTGTTTAATTTTACCTTGTTCAGTGTAGGGCACTGTTTCATTGTACTGTATTTAATGTCGGGCTGTGTTTAATTTTACCTTATTGCTTTTTGGGCACTGTTTCATTGTACCGTATTTAATGTCGAGCTCTGTTTAATTGTACATTGTTCACTGTAGGGCACTGTTTCATTGTACCGTATTTAATGTCGGGCTCTGTTTAATTTTGCATTGTTCAGTGTAGGGCACTGTTTCATTGTACCGTATTTAATGTCGGGCTCTGTTTAATGTTAAATTGTTCAGTGTAGGGCACTGTTTCATTGTACCGTATTTAATGTCGGGCTCTGTTTAATTTTACCTTGTTCAGTGCAGGGCACTGTTTCATTGTACCGTATTTACTGTCGGGCTGTGTTTAATTGTACATTGTTCACTGTAGGGCACTGTTTCATTGTACCGTATTTAATGTCGGGCTATGTTTAATTTTACATTGTTCACTGTAGGTCACTGTTTCATTGTACTGTATTTAATGTCGGGCTGTGTTTAATTTTACATTCTTCACTGTAGGGCATTTTTTCATTGTGCTGTATTTAATGTTGGGCTCTGTTTAATTTTACCTTGTTCACTGTCGGCACTGTTTCATTGTCCCGTATTTAATGTCGGGCTCTGTTTAATGTTACATTGTTCAGTGTAGGGCACTGTTTCATTGCACTGTATTTAATGTCGGGCTCTGTTTAATTTTACATTGTTCACTGTACGTCACTGTTTCAGTGTACTGTATTTAATGTCGGTCTCTGTTTAATTTTACCTTGTTCAGTGTAGGGCACTGTTTCATTGTACCGTATTTAATGTCGGGCTCTGTTTAATTTTACCTTGTTCAGTGTAGGGCACTGTTTCATTTTACCGTATTTAATGTCGGGCTGTGTTTAATTTTACATTGTTCAGTGTAGGGCACTGTTTCATTGTACTGTATTTAATGTAGGGCTCTGTTTAATTTTTCCTTGTTTACTGTAGGTCACTGTTTCATTGTACTGTATTTAATGTCGGGCTCTGTTTAATTTTACATTGTTCACTGTAGGGCACTGTTTCATTGTACTGTATTTAATGTCGGGCTCTGTTTAATTTTATATTGTTCACTGTAGGGCACTGTTTCATTGTACCGTATTTAATGTCGGGCTCTGTTTAATTTTACCTTGTTCACTGTAGGGCACTGTTTCATTTTACCGTATTTAATGTC
This sequence comes from Scyliorhinus torazame, assembly GCF_047496885.1. Classification (NCBI taxonomy): domain Eukaryota; kingdom Metazoa; phylum Chordata; class Chondrichthyes; order Carcharhiniformes; family Scyliorhinidae; genus Scyliorhinus; species Scyliorhinus torazame. The sequence continues at coordinate 78,532 of NW_027308142.1, read as the reverse complement.
GGGCTGTGTTTAATTTTACATTGTTCAGTGTAGGGCACTGTTTCAGTGTACTGTATTTAATGTCGGGCTCTGTTTAATTTTTCCTTGTTTACTGTAGGTCACTGTTTCATTGTACTGTATTTAATGCTGGGCTCTGTTTAATTTTACCTTGTTCACTGTAGGGCACTGTTTCATTGTACCGTATTTAATGTCGGGCTCTGTTTAATTTTACATTGTTCAGTGTAGGGCACTGTTTCATTGTACTGTATTTAATGTCGGGCTCTGTTTAATTTTACCTTGTTCACTGTAGGGCACTGTTTCATTGTCCCGTATTTAATGTCGGGCTCTGTTTAATTTTACCTTGTTCACTGTAGGGCACTGTTTCATTGTCCCGTATTTAATGTCGGGCTCTGTTTAATTTTACCTTGTTCACTGTAGGGCACTGTTTCATTGTCCCGTATTTAATGTCGGGCTCTGTTTAATTTTACATTGTTCAGTGTAGGGCACTGTTTCATTGTACTGTATTTAATGTCGGGCTGTGTTTAATTTTACATTCTTCACTGTAGGGCATTTTTTCATTGTGCTGTATTTAATGTTGGGCTCTGTTTAATTTTACCTTGTTCACTGTCGGCACTGTTTCATTGTCCCGTATTTAATGTCGGGCTCTGTTTAATGTTACATTGTTCAGTGTAGGGCACTGTTTCATTGTACTGTATTTAATGTCGGGCTCTGTTTAATTTTGCCTTGTTTACTGTAGGTCACTGTTTCAGTGTACTGTATTTAATGTCGGGCTCTGTTTAATTTTACCTTGTTCAGTGTAGGGCACTGATTCATTGTACCGTATTTAATGTCGGGCTCTGTTTAATTTTACCTTGTTCAGTGTAGGGCACTGATTCATTGTACCGTATTTAATGTCGGGCTCTGTTTAATTTTACCTTGTTCACTGTAGGGCACTGTTTCATTGTACCGTATTTAATGTCGGGCTCTGTTTAATTTTACCTTGTTCAGTGTAGGGCACTGTTTCATTTTACCGTATTTAATGTCGGGCTGTGTTTAATTTTACATTGTTCAGTGTAGGGCACTGTTTCATTGTACTGTATTTAATGTCGGGCTCTGTTTAATTTTTCCTTGTTTACTGTAGGTCACTGTTTCATTGTACTGTATTTAATGTCGGGCTCTGTTTAATTTTACATTGTTCACTGTAGGGCACTGTTTCATTGTACTGTATTTAATGTCGGGCTCTGTTTAATTTTACATTGTTCACTGTAGGGCACTGTTTCATTGTACCGTATTTAATGTCGGGCTCTGTTTAATTTTACCTTGTTCACTGTAGGGCACTGTTTCATTTTACCGTATTTAATGTCGGGCTGTGTTTAATTTTACATTGTTGCTTGTAGGGCACTGTTTCATTGTACTGCATTTAATGTCGGGCTCTGTTTAATTTTACATTGTTCACTGTAGGGCACTGTTTCATTGTACTGTATTTAATGTCGGGCTGTGTTTAATTGTACATTGTTCACTGTAGGGCACTGTTTCATTGTACCGTATTTAATGTCGGGCTGTGTTTAATTGTACATTGTTCACTGTAGGGCACTGTTTCATTGTACTGTATTTAATGTCGGGCTCTGTTTAATTTTACCTTGTTCAGTGTAGGGCACTGTTTCATTGTACCGTATTTAATGTCGGGCTCTGTTTAATTTTACCTTATTGCTTGTAGGGCACTGTTTCATTGTACCGTATTTAATGTCGAGCTCTGTTTAATTGTACATTGTTCACTGTAGGTCACTGTTTCATTGTACTGTATTTAATGTCGTGCTGTGTTTAATTTTACCTTGTTCAGTGTAGGGCACTGTTTCATTGTACCGTATTTAATGTCGGGCTCTGTTTAATTTTGCATTGTTCAGTGTAGGGCACTGATTCATTGTACTGTATTTAATGTCGGGCTGTGTTTAATTTTACATTGTTCAGTGTAGGGCACTGTTTCATTGTACTGTATTTAATGTCGGGCTCTGTTTAATTTTACCTTGTTCAGTGTAGGTCACTGTTTCATTGTACCGTATTTAATGTCGGGCTCTGTTTAATGTTAAATTGTTCAGTGTAGGGCACTGTTTCATTGTACCGTATTTAATGTCGGGCTCTGTTTAATTTTACCTTGTTCAGTGTAGGGCACTGTTTCATTGTACTGTATTTAATGTCGGGCTGTGTTTAATTTTACCTTATTGCTTGTAGGGCACTGTTTCATTGTACCGTATTTAATGTCGAGCTTTGTTTAATTGTACTTTGTTCACTGTAGGGCACTGTTTCATTGTACCGTATTTAATGTCGGGCTCTGTTTAATTTTGCATTGTTCAGTGTAGGGCACTGTTTCATTGTACCGTATTTAATGTCGGGCTCTGTTTAATGTTAAATTGTTCAGTGTAGGGCACTGTTTCATTGTACCGTATTTAATGTCGGGCTCTGTTTAATTTTACCTTGTTCAGTGCAGGGCACTGTTTCATTGTACCGTATTTACTGTCGGGCTGTGTTTAATTGTACATTGTTCACTGTAGGGCACTGTTTCATTGTGCTGTATTTAATGTTGGGCTCTGTTTAATTTTACCTTGTTCACTGTCGGCACTGTTTCATTGTACCGTATTTAATGTCGAGCTCTGTTTAATTGTACATTGTTCACTGTAGGTCACTGTTTCATTGTACTGTATTTAATGTCGTGCTGTGTTTAATTTTACCTTGTTCAGTGTAGGGCACTGTTTCATTGTACCGTATTTAATGTCGGGCTCTGTTTAATTTTGCATTGTTCAGTGTAGGGCACTGATTCATTGTACTGTATTTAATGTCGGGCTGTGTTTAATTTTACATTGTTCAGTGTAGGGCACTGTTTCATTGTACTGTATTTAATGTCGGGCTCTGTTTAATTTTACCTTGTTCAGTGTAGGTCACTGTTTCATTGTACCGTATTTAATGTCGGGCTCTGTTTAATGTTAAATTGTTCAGTGTAGGGCACTGTTTCATTGTACCGTATTTAATGTCGGGCTCTGTTTAATTTTACCTTGTTCAGTGTAGGGCACTGTTTCATTGTACTGTATTTAATGTCGGGCTGTGTTTAATTTTACCTTATTGCTTGTAGGGCACTGTTTCATTGTACCGTATTTAATGTCGAGCTTTGTTTAATTGTACATTGTTCACTGTAGGGCACTGTTTCATTGTACCGTATTTAATGTCGGGCTCTGTTTAATTTTGCATTGTTCAGTGTAGGGCACTGTTTCATTGTACCGTATTTAATGTCGGGCTCTGTTTAATGTTAAATTGTTCAGTGTAGGGCACTGTTTCATTGTACCGTATTTAATGTCGGGCTCTGTTTAATTTTACCTTGTTCAGTGCAGGGCACTGTTTCATTGTACCGTATTTACTGTCGGGCTGTGTTTAATTGTACATTGTTCACTGTAGGGCACTGTTTCATTGTACCGTATTTAATGTCGGGCTATGTTTAATTTTACATTGTTCACTGTAGGTCACTGTTTCATTGTACTGTATTTAATGTCGGGCTGTGTTTAATTTTACATTCTTCACTGTAGGGCATTTTTTCATTGTGCTGTATTTAATGTTGGGCTCTGTTTAATTTTACCTTGTTCACTGTCGGCACTGTTTCATTGTCCCGTATTTAATGTCGGGCTCTGTTTAATGTTACATTGTTCAGTGTAGGGCACTGTTTCATTGCACTGTATTTAATGTCGGGCTGTGTTTAATTTTACATTGTTCACTGTACGTCACTGTTTCAGTGTACTGTATTTAATGTCGGGCTCTGTTTAATTTTACCTTGTTCAGTGTAGGGCACTGTTTCATTGTACCGTATTTAATGTCGGGCTCTGTTTAATTTTGCCTTGTTTACTGTAGGTCACTGTTTCAGTGTACTGTATTTAATGTCGGTCTCTGTTTAATTTTACCTTGTTCAGTGTAGGGCACTGTTTCATTGTACCGTATTTAATGTCGGGCTCTGTTTAATTTTACCTTGTTCAGTGTAGGGCACTGTTTCATTTTACCGTATTTAATGTCGGGCTGTGTTTAATTTTACATTGTTCAGTGTAGGGCACTGTTTCATTGTACTGTATTTAATGTCGGGCTCTGTTTAATTTTTCCTTGTTTACTGTAGGTCACTGTTTCATTGTACTGTATTTAATGTCGGGCTCTGTTTAATTTTACATTGTTCACTGTAGGGCACTGTTTCATTGTACTGTATTTAATGTCGGGCTCTGTTTAATTTTGCATTGTTCAGTGTAGGGCACTGTTTCATTGTACCGTATTTAATGTCGGGCTCTGTTTAATGTTAAATTGTTCAGTGTAGGGCACTGTTTCATTGTACCGTATTTAATGTCGGGCTCTGTTTAATTTTACCTTGTTCAGTGCAGGGCACTGTTTCATTGTACCGTATTTACTGTCGGACTGTGTTTAATTGTACATTGTTCACTGTAGGGCACTGTTTCATTGTACCGTATTTAATGTCGGGCTATGTTTAATTTTACATTGTTCACTGTAGGTCACTGTTTCATTGTACTGTATTTAATGTCGGGCTGTGTTTAATTTTACATTCTTCACTGTAGGGCATTTTTTCATTGTGCTGTATTTAATGTTGGGCTCTGTTTAATTTTACCTTGTTCACTGTCGGCACTGTTTCATTGTCCCGTATTTAATGTCGGGCTCTGTTTAATGTTACATTGTTCAGTGTAGGGCACTGTTTCATTGCACTGTATTTAATGTCGGGCTGCGTTTAATTTTACATTGTTCACTGTACGTCACTGTTTCAGTGTACTGTATTTAATGTCGGGCTCTGTTTAATTTTACCTTGTTCAGTGTAGGGCACTGTTTCATTGTACCGTATTTAATGTCGGGCTCTGTTTAATTTTGCCTTGTTTACTGTAGGTCACTGTTTCAGTGTACTGTATTTAATGTCGGTCTCTGTTTAATTTTACCTTGTTCAGTGTAGGGCACTGTTTCATTGTACCGTATTTAATGTCGGGCTCTGTTTAATTTTACCTTGTTCAGTGTAGGGCACTGTTTCATTTTACCGTATTTAATGTCGGGCTGTGTTTAATTTTACATTGTTCAGTGTAGGGCACTGTTTCATTGTACTGTATTTAATGTCGGGCTCTGTTTAATTTTTCCTTGTTTACTGTAGGTCACTGTTTCATTGTACTGTATTTAATGTCGGGCTCTGTTTAATTTTACATTGTTCACTGTAGGGCACTGTTTCATTGTACTGTATTTAATGTCGGGCTCTGTTTAATTTTACATTGTTCACTGTAGGGCACTGTTTCATTGTACCGTATTTAATGTCGGGCTCTGTTTAATTTTACCTTGTTCACTGTAGGGCACTGTTTCATTTTACCGTATTTAATGTCGGGCTGTGTTTAATTTTACATTGTTCAGTGTAGGGCACTGTTTCAGTGTACTGTATTTAATGTCGGGCTCTGTTTAATTTTTCCTTGTTTACTGTAGGTCACTGTTTCATTGTACTGTATTTAATGCTGGGCTCTGTTTAATTTTACCTTGTTCACTGTAGGGCACTGTTTCATTGTCCCGTATTTAATGTCGGGCTCTGTTTAATTTTACATTGTTCACTGTAGGGCACTGTTTCATTGTACCGTATTTAATGTCGGGCTCTGTTTAATGTTACATTGTTCAGTGTAGGGCACTGTTTCATTGTACCGTATTTAATGTCGGGCTCTGTTTAATGTTACATTGTTCAGTGTAGGGCACTGTTTCATTGTACTGTATTTAATGTCGGGCTCTGTTTAATTTTACATTGTTCAGTGTAGGGCACTGTTTCATTGTACTGTATTTAATGTCGGGCTCTGTTTAATTTTACCTTGTTCACTGTAGGGCACTGTTTCATTGTCCCGTATTTAATGTCGGGCTCTGTTTAATTTTACCTTGTTCACTGTAGGGCACTGTTTCATTGTCCCGTATTTAATGTCGGGCTCTGTTTAATTTTACCTTGTTCACTGTAGGGCACTGTTTCATTGTCCCGTATTTAATGTCGGGCTCTGTTTAATTTTACATTGTTCAGTGTAGGGCACTGTTTCATTGTACTGTATTTAATGTCGGGCTGTGTTTAATTTTACATTCTTCACTGTAGGGCATTTTTTCATTGTGCTGTATTTAATGTTGGGCTCTGTTTAATTTTACCTTGTTCACTGTCGGCACTGTTTCATTGTCCCGTATTTAATGTCGGGCTCTGTTTAATTTTACCTTGTTCACTGTAGGGCACTGTTTCATTGTACTGTATTTAATGTCGGGCTCTGTTTAATTTTACCTTGTTCAGTGTAGGGCACTGTTTCATTGTACCGTATTTAATGTCGAGCTCTGTTTAATTGTACATTGTTCACTGTAGGGCACTGTTTCATTGTACTGTATTTAATGTCGTGCTGTGTTTAATTTTACCTTGTTCAGTGTAGGGCACTGTTTCATTGTACTGTATTTAATGTCGGGCTGTGTTTAATTTTACCTTGTTCAGTGTAGGGCACTGTTTCATTGTACTGTATTTAATGTCGGGCTGTGTTTAATTTTACCTTATTGCTTGTAGGGCACTGTTTCATTGTACCGTATTTAATGTCGAGCTCTGTTTAATTGTACATTGTTCACTGTAGGGCACTGTTTCATTGTACCGTATTTAATGTCGGGCTCTGTTTAATTTTGCATTGTTCAGTGTAGGGCACTGTTTCATTGTACCGTATTTAATGTCGGGCTCTGTTTAATGTTAAATTGTTCAGTGTAGGGCACTGTTTCATTGTACCGTATTTAATGTCGGGCTCTGTTTAATTTTACCTTGTTCAGTGCAGGGCACTGTTTCATTGTACCGTATTTAATGTCGGGCTATGTTTAATTTTACCTTGTTCAGTGTAGGGCACTGTTTCATTGTACTGTATTTAATGTCGGGCTCTGTTTAATTTTACCTTGTTCAGTGTAGGGCACTGTTTCATTGTACCGTATTTACTGTCGGGCTGTGTTTAATTGTACATTGTTCACTGTAGGGCACTGTTTCATTGTACCGTATTTAATGTCGGGCTATGTTTAATTTTACATTGTTCACTGTAGGGCACTGTTTCATTGTACCGTATTTAATGTCGGGCTATGTTTAATTTTACATTGTTCACTGTAGGTCACTGTTTCATTGTACTGTATTTAATGTCGGGCTGTGTTTAATTTTACCTTATTGCTTGTAGGGCACTGTTTCATTGTACCGTATTTAATGTCGAGCTCTGTTTAATTGTACATTGTTCACTGTAGGGCACTGTTTCATTGTACCGTATTTAATGTCGGGCTCTGTTTAATTTTGCATTGTTCAGTGTAGGGCACTGTTTCATTGTACCGTATTTAATGTCGGGCTCTGTTTAATGTTAAATTGTTCAGTGTAGGGCACTGTTTCATTGTACCGTATTTAATGTCGGGCTCTGTTTAATTTTACCTTGTTCAGTGCAGGGCACTGTTTCATTGTACCGTATTTAATGTCGGGCTATGTTTAATTTTACCTTGTTCAGTGTAGGGCACTGTTTCATTGTACTGTATTTAATGTCGGGCTCTGTTTAATTTTACCTTGTTCAGTGTAGGGCACTGTTTCATTGTACCGTATTTACTGTCGGGCTGTGTTTAATTGTACATTGTTCACTGTAGGGCACTGTTTCATTGTACCGTATTTAATGTCGGGCTATGTTTAATTTTACATTGTTCACTGTAGGGCACTGTTTCATTGTACCGTATTTAATGTCGGGCTATGTTTAATTTTACATTGTTCACTGTAGGTCACTGTTTCATTGTACTGTATTTAATGTCGGGCTGTGTTTAATTTTACATTCTTCACTGTAGGGCATTTTTTGATTGTGCTGTATTTAATGTTGGGCTCTGTTTAATTTTACCTTGTTCACTGTCGGCACTGTTTCATTGTCCCGTATTTAATGTCGGGCTCTGTTTAATGTTACATTGTTCAGTGTAGGGCACTGTTTCATTGCACTGTATTTAATGTCGGGCTGTGTTTAATTTTACATTGTTCACTGTACGTCACTGTTTCAGTGTACTGTATTTAATGTCGGGCTCTGTTTAATTTTACCTTGTTCAGTGTAGGTCACTGTTTCATTGTACTGTATTTAATGTCGGGCTCTGTTTAATTTTACATTGTTCACTGTAGGGCACTGTTTCATTGTACTGTATTTAATGTCGGGCTCTGTTTAATTTTACATTGTTCACTGTAGGGCACTGTTTCATTGTACCGTATTTAATGTCGGGCTCTGTTTAATTTTACCTTGTTCACTGTAGGGCACTGTTTCATTTTACCGTATTTAATGTCGGGCTGTGTTTAATTTTACATTGTTCAGTGTAGGGCACTGTTTCAGTGTACTGTATTTAATGTCGGGCTCTGTTTAATTTTTCCTTGTTTACTGTAGGTCACTGTTTCATTGTACTGTATTTAATGCTGGGCTCTGTTTAATTTTACCTTGTTCACTGTAGGGCACTGTTTCATTGTCCCGTATTTAATGTCGGGCTCTGTTTAATTTTACATTGTTCACTGTAGGGCACTGTTTCATTGTACCGTATTTAATGTCGGGCTCTGTTTAATGTTACATTGTTCAGTGTAGGGCACTGTTTCATTGTACCGTATTTAATGTCGGGCTCTGTTTAATGTTACATTGTTCAGTGTAGGGCACTGTTTCATTGTACTGTATTTAATGTCGGGCTCTGTTTAATTTTACATTGTTCAGTGTAGGGCACTGTTTCATTGTACTGTATTTAATGTCGGGCTCTGTTTAATTTTACCTTGTTCACTGTAGGGCACTGTTTCATTGTCCCGTATTTAATGTCGGGCTCTGTTTAATTTTACCTTGTTCACTGTAGGGCACTGTTTCATTGTCCCGTATTTAATGTCGGGCTCTGTTTAATTTTACCTTGTTCACTGTAGGGCACTGTTTCATTGTCCCGTATTTAATGTCGGGCTCTGTTTAATTTTACATTGTTCAGTGTAGGGCACTGTTTCATTGTACTGTATTTAATGTCGGGCTGTGTTTAATTTTACATTCTTCACTGTAGGGCATTTTTTCATTGTGCTGTATTTAATGTTGGGCTCTGTTTAATTTTACCTTGTTCACTGTCGGCACTGTTTCATTGTCCCGTATTTAATGTCGGGCTCTGTTTAATGTTACATTGTTCAGTGTAGGGCACTGTTTCATTGTACTGTATTTAATGTCGGGCTCTGTTTAATTTTACCTTGTTCACTGTCGGCACTGTTTCATTGTCCCGTATTTAATGTCGGGCTCTGTTTAATGTTACATTGTTCAGTGTAGGGCACTGTTTCATTGTCCCGTATTTAATGTCGGGCTCTGTTTAATTTTACCTTGTTCACTGTAGGGCACTGTTTCATTTTACCGTATTTAATGTCGGGCTGTGTTTAATTTTACATTGTTCAGTGTAGGACACTGTTTCAGTGTACTGTATTTAATGTCGGGCTCTGTTTAATTTTACCTTGTTCAGTGTAGGGCACTGTTTCATTGTACTGTATTTAATGTCGGGCTCTGTTTAATTTTTCCTTGTTTACTGTAGGTCACTGTTTCATTGTACTGTATTTAATGCTGGGCTCTGTTTAATTTTACCTTGTTCACTGTAGGGCACTGTTTCATTGTCCCGTATTTAATGTCGGGCTCTGTTTAATTTTACATTGTTCACTGTAGGGCACTGTTTCATTGTACCGTATTTAATGTCGGGCTCTGTTTAATGTTACATTGTTCAGTGTAGGGCACTGTTTCATTGTACCGTATTTAATGTCGGGCTCTGTTTAATGTTACATTGTTCAGTGTAGGGCACTGTTTCATTGTACTGTATTTAATGTCGGGCTCTGTTTAATTTTACATTGTTCAGTGTAGGGCACTGTTTCATTGTACTGTATTTAATGTCGGGCTCTGTTTAATTTTACCTTGTTCACTGTAGGGCACTGTTTCATTGTCCCGTATTTAATGTCGGGCTCTGTTTAATTTTACCTTGTTCACTGTAGGGCACTGTTTCATTGTCCCGTATTTAATGTCGGGCTCTGTTTAATTTTACCTTGTTCACTGTAGGGCACTGTTTCATTGTCCCGTATTTAATGTCGGGCTCTGTTTAATTTTACATTGTTCAGTGTAGGGCACTGTTTCATTGTACTGTATTTAATGTCGGGCTGTGTTTAATTTTACATTCTTCACTGTAGGGCATTTTTTCATTGTGCTGTATTTAATGTTGGGCTCTGTTTAATTTTACCTTGTTCACTGTCGGCACTGTTTCATTGTCCCGTATTTAATGTCGGGCTCTGTTTAATGTTACATTGTTCAGTGTAGGGCACTGTTTCATTGTACCGTATTTAATGTCGGGCTGTGTTTAATTTTACCTTATTGCTTGTAGGGCACTGTTTCATTGTACCGTATTTAATGTCGGGCTGTGTTTAATGTTAAATTGTTCAGTGTAGGGCACTGTTTCATTGTACCGTATTTAATGTCGGGCTCTGTTTAATTTTACCTTGTTCAGTGTAGGGCACTGTTTCATTGTACTGTATTTAATGTCGGGCTGTGTTTAATTTTACCTTATTGCTTGTAGGGCACTGTTTCATTGTACCGTATTTAATGTCGAGCTCTGTTTAATTGTACATTGTTCACTGTAGGGCACTGTTTCATTGTACCGTATTTAATGTCGGGCTCTGTTTAATTTTGCATTGTTCAGTGTAGGGCACTGTTTCATTGTACCGTATTTAATGTCGGGCTCTGTTTAATGTTAAATTGTTCAGTGTAGGGCACTGTTTCATTGTACCGTATTTAATGTCGGGCTCTGTTTAATTTTACCTTGTTCAGTGCAGGGCACTGTTTCATTGTACCGTATTTAATGTCGGGCTATGTTTAATTTTACCTTGTTCAGTGTAGGGCACTGTTTCATTGTACTGTATTTAATGTCGGGCTCTGTTTAATTTTACCTTGTTCAGTGTAGGGCACTGTTTCATTGTACCGTATTTACTGTCGGGCTGTGTTTAATTGTACATTGTTCACTGTAGGGCACTGTTTCATTGTACCGTATTTAATGTCGGGCTATGTTTAATTTTACATTGTTCACTGTAGGGCACTGTTTCATTGTACCGTATTTAATGTCGGGCTATGTTTAATTTTACATTGTTCACTGTAGGTCACTGTTTCATTGTACTGTATTTAATGTCGGGCTGTGTTTAATTTTACCTTATTGCTTGTAGGGCACTGTTTCATTGTACCGTATTTAATGTCGAGCTCTGTTTAATTGTACATTGTTCACTGTAGGGCACTGTTTCATTGTACCGTATTTAATGTCGGGCTCTGTTTAATTTTGCATTGTTCAGTGTAGGGCACTGTTTCATTGTACCGTATTTAATGTCGGGCTCTGTTTAATGTTAAATTGTTCAGTGTAGGGCACTGTTTCATTGTACCGTATTTAATGTCGGGCTCTGTTTAATTTTACCTTGTTCAGTGCAGGGCACTGTTTCATTGTACTGTATTTAATGTCGGGCTCTGTTTAATTTTACCTTGTTCAGTGTAGGGCACTGTTTCATTGTACCGTATTTACTGTCGGGCTGTGTTTAATTGTACATTGTTCACTGTAGGGCACTGTTTCATTGTACCGTATTTAATGTCGGGCTATGTTTAATTTTACATTGTTCACTGTAGGGCACTGTTTCATTGTACCGTATTTAATGTCGGGCTATGTTTAATTTTACATTGTTCACTGTAGGTCACTGTTTCATTGTACTGTATTTAATGTCGGGCTGTGTTTAATTTTACATTCTTCACTGTAGGGCATTTTTTCATTGTGCTGTATTTAATGTTGGGCTCTGTTTAATTTTACCTTGTTCACTGTCGGCACTGTTTCATTGTCCCGTATTTAATGTCGGGCTCTGTTTAATGTTACATTGTTCAGTGTAGGGCACTGTTTCATTGCACTGTATTTAATGTCGGGCTGTGTTTAATTTTACATTGTTCACTGTACGTCACTGTTTCAGTGTACTGTATTTAATGTCGGGCTCTGTTTAATTTTACCTTGTTCAGTGTAGGTCACTGTTTCATTGTACTGTATTTAATGTCGGGCTCTGTTTAATTTTACATTGTTCACTGTAGGGCACTGTTTCATTGTACTGTATTTAATGTCGGGCTCTGTTTAATTTTACATTGTTCACTGTAGGGCACTGTTTCATTGTACCGTATTTAATGTCGGGCTCTGTTTAATTTTACCTTGTTCACTGTAGGGCACTGTTTCATTTTACCGTATTTAATGTCGGGCTGTGTTTAATTTTACATTGTTCAGTGTAGGGCACTGTTTCAGTGTACTGTATTTAATGTCGGGCTCTGTTTAATTTTTCCTTGTTTACTGTAGGTCACTGTTTCATTGTACTGTATTTAATGCTGGGCTCTGTTTAATTTTACCTTGTTCACTGTAGGGCACTGTTTCATTGTCCCGTATTTAATGTCGGGCTCTGTTTAATTTTACATTGTTCACTGTAGGGCACTGTTTCATTGTACCGTATTTAATGTCGGGCTCTGTTTAATGTTACATTGTTCAGTGTAGGGCACTGTTTCATTGTACCGTATTTAATGTCGGGCTCTGTTTAATGTTACATTGTTCAGTGTAGGGCACTGTTTCATTGTACTGTATTTAATGTCGGGCTCTGTTTAATTTTACATTGTTCAGTGTAGGGCACTGTTTCATTGTACTGTATTTAATGTCGGGCTCTGTTTAATGTTACATTGTTCAGTGTAGGGCACTGTTTCATTGTACTGTATTTAATGTCGGGCTCTGTTTAATTTTACCTTGTTCACTGTAGGGCACTGTTTCATTGTACTGTATTTAATGTCGGGCTCTGTTTAATTTTACCTTGTTCAGTGTAGGGCACTGTTTCATTGTCCCGTATTTAATGTCGGGCTCTGTTTAATTTTACATTGTTCAGTGTAGGGCACTGTTTCATTGTACTGTATTTAATGTCGGGCTGTGTTTAATTTTACATTCTTCACTGTGGGGCATTTTTTCATTGTGCTGTATTTAATGTTGGGCTCTGTTTAATTTTACCTTGTTCACTGTCGGCACTGTTTCATTGTCCCGTATTTAATGTCGGGCTCTGTTTAATGTTACATTGTTCAGTGTAGGGCACTGTTTCATTGTACTGTATTTAATGTCGGGCTCTGTTTAATTTTACCTTGTTCACTGTCGGCACTGTTTCATTGTTACGTATTTAATGTCGGGCTCTGTTTAATGTTACATTGTTCAGTGTAGGGCACTGTTTCATTGTACTGTATTTAATGTCGGGCTCTGTTTAATTTTACCTTGTTCACTGTAGGGCACTGTTTCATTGTACTGTATTTAATGTCGGGCTCTGTTTAATTTTACCTTGTTCAGTGTAGGGCACTGTTTCATTGTACCGTATTTAATGTCGGGCTCTGTTTAATTTTACCTTATTGCTTGTAGGGCACTGTTTCATTGTACCGTATTTAATGTCGAGCTCTGTTTAATTGTACATTGTTCACTGTAGGGCACTGTTTCATTGTACTGTATTTAATGTCGTGCTGTGTTTAATTTTACCTTGTTCAGTGTAGGGCACTGTTTCATTGTACTGTATTTAATGTCGGGCTGTGTTTAATTTTACCTTGTTCAGTGTAGGGCACTGTTTCATTGTACTGTATTTAATGTCGGGCTGTGTTTAATTTTACCTTATTGCTTGTAGGGCACTGTTTCATTGTACCGTATTTAATGTCGGGCTGTGTTTAATGTTAAATTGTTCAGTGTAGGGCACTGTTTCATTGTACCGTATTTAATGTCGGGCTCTGTTTAATTTTACCTTGTTCAGTGTAGGGCACTGTTTCATTGTACTGTATTTAATGTCGGGCTGTGTTTAATTTTACCTTATTGCTTGTAGGGCACTGTTTCATTGTACCGTATTTAATGTCGAGCTCTGTTTAATTGTACATTGTTCACTGTAGGGCACTGTTTCATTGTACCGTATTTAATGTCGGGCTCTGTTTAATTTTGCATTGTTCAGTGTAGGGCACTGTTTCATTGTACCGTATTTAATGTCGGGCTCTGTTTAATGTTAAATTGTTCAGTGTAGGGCACTGTTTCATTGTACCGTATTTAATGTCGGGCTCTGTTTAATTTTACCTTGTTCAGTGCAGGGCACTGTTTCATTGTACCGTATTTAATGTCGGGCTATGTTTAATTTTACCTTGTTCAGTGTAGGGCACTGTTTCATTGTACTGTATTTAATGTCGGGCTCTGTTTAATTTTACCTTGTTCAGTGTAGGGCACTGTTTCATTGTACCGTATTTACTGTCGGGCTGTGTTTAATTGTACATTGTTCACTGTAGGGCACTGTTTCATTGTACCGCATTTAATGTCGGGCTATGTTTAATTTTACATTGTTCACTGTAGGGCACTGTTTCATTGTACCGTATTTAATGTCGGGCTATGTTTAATTTTACATTGTTCACTGTAGGTCACTGTTTCATTGTACTGTATTTAATGTCGGGCTGTGTTTAATTTTACCTTATTGCTTGTAGGGCACTGTTTCATTGTACCGTATTTAATGTCGAGCTCTGTTTAATTGTACATTGTTCACTGTAGGGCACTGTTTCATTGTACCGTATTTAATGTCGGGCTCTGTTTAATTTTGCATTGTTCAGTGTAGGGCACTGTTTCATTGTACCGTATTTAATGTCGGGCTCTGTTTAATGTTAAATTGTTCAGTGTAGGGCACTGTTTCATTGTACCGTATTTAATGTCGGGCTCTGTTTAATTTTACCTTGTTCAGTGCAGGGCACTGTTTCATTGTACCGTATTTAATGTCGGGCTATGTTTAATTTTACCTTGTTCAGTGTAGGGCACTGTTTCATTGTACTGTATTTAATGTCGGGCTCTGTTTAATTTTACCTTGTTCAGTGTAGGGCACTGTTTCATTGTACCGTATTTACTGTCGGGCTGTGTTTAATTGTACATTGTTCACTGTAGGGCACTGTTTCATTGTACCGTATTTAATGTCGGGCTATGTTTAATTTTACATTGTTCACTGTAGGGCACTGTTTCATTGTACCGTATTTACTGTCGGGCTGTGTTTAATTGTACATTGTTCACTGTAGGGCACTGTTTCATTGTACCGTATTTAATGTCGGGCTATGTTTAATTTTACATTGTTCACTGTAGGGCACTGTTTCATTGTACCGTATTTAATGTCGGGCTATGTTTAATTTTACATTGTTCACTGTAGGGCACTGTTTCATTGTACCGTATTTAATGTCGTGCTCTGTTTAATTTTACCTTGTTCACTGTCGGCACTGTTTCATTGTCCCGTATTTAATGTCGGGCTCTGTTTAATGTTACATTGTTCAGTGTAGGGCACTGTTTCATTGCACTGTATTTAATGTCGGGCTGTGTTTAATTTTACATTGTTCACTGTACGTCACTGTTTCAGTGTACTGTATTTAATGTCGGGCTCTGTTTAATTTTACCTTGTTCAGTGTAGGGCACTGTTTCATTGTACCGTATTTAATGTCGGGCTCTGTTTAATTTTGCCTTGTTTACTGTAGGTCACTGTTTCAGTGTACTGTATTTAATGTCGGTCTCTGTTTAATTTTACCTTGTTCAGTGTAGGGCACTGTTTCATTGTACCGTATTTAATGTCGGGCTCTGTTTAATTTTACCTTGTTCAGTGTAGGGCACTGTTTCATTTTACCGTATTTAATGTCGGGCTGTGTTTAATTTTACATTGTTCAGTGTAGGGCACTGTTTCATTGTACTGTATTTAATGTCGGGCTCTGTTTAATTTTTCCTTGTTTACTGTAGGTCACTGTTTCATTGTACTGTATTTAATGTCGGGCTCTGTTTAATTTTACATTGTTCACTGTAGGGCACTGTTTCATTGTACTGTATTTAATGTCGGGCTCTGTTTAATTTTACATTGTTCACTGTAGGGCACTGTTTCATTGTACCGTATTTAATGTCGGGCTCTGTTTAATTTTACCTTGTTCACTGTAGGGCACTGTTTCATTTTACCGTATTTAATGTCGGGCTGTGTTTAATTTTACATTGTTCAGTGTAGGGCACTGTTTCAGTGTACTGTATTTAATGTCGGGCTCTGTTTAATTTTTCCATGTTTACTGTAGGTCACTGTTTCATTGTACTGTATTTAATGCTGGGCTCTGTTTAATTTTACCTTGTTCAGTGTAGGGCACTGTTTCATTGTCCCGTATTTAATGTCGGGCTCTGTTTAATTTTACATTGTTCACTGTTGGGCACTGTTTCATTGTACTGTATTTAATGTCGGGCCCTGTTTAATTTTACATTGTTCACTGTTGGGCACTGTTTCATTTTACCGTATTTAATGTCGGGCTCTGTTTAATTTTACATTGTTCAGTGTAGGGCACTGTTTCATTGTACCGTATTTAATGTCGGGCTCCGTTTAATTTTACCTTGTTCACTGTAGGGCACTGTTTCATTGTACTGTATTTAATGTCGGGCTCTGTTTAATTTTACATTGTTCAGTGTAGGGCACTGTTTCATTGTACTGTATTTAATGTCGGGCTCTGTTTAATTTTACATTGTTCAGTGTAGGGCACTGTTTCATTGTACTGTATTTAATGTCGGGCTCTGTTTAATTTTACATTGTTCAGTGTAGGGCACTGTTTCATTGTACTGTATTTAATGTCGGGCTCTGTTTAATTTTGCATTGTTCAGTGTAGGTCACTGTTTCATTTTACCGTATTTAATCTCGGGCTCTGTTTAATTGTACATTGTTCACTGTAGGGCACTGTTTCATTGTACCGTATTTAATGTCGGGCTGTGTTTTATTTTACATTGTTCACTGTAGGGCACTGTTTCATTGTACTGTATTTAATGTCGGGCTCTGATTAATTTTACAGTGTTCAGTGTAGGGCACTGTTTCATTGTACCGTATTTAATATCGGGCTCTGATTAATTTTACATTGCTCAGTGTAGGGCACTCTTTCATTGTACTGTATTTAATGTCGGGCTGTGTTTAATTGTACATTGGTCACATTAGGGCACTGTTTCATTGTACCGTATTTAATGTCGGGCTCTGTTTAATTTTACATTCTTCACTGTAGGGCATTGTTTCATTGTACCGTATTTAATGTCGGGCTCTGTTTAATTTTACATTCTTCACTGTAGGGCATTGTTTCATTGTACCGTATTTAATGTCGGGCTCTGTTTAATTTTACCTTGTTCAGTGTAGGGCACTGATTCATTGTACCGTATTTAATGTTGGGCTCTGTTTAATTTTGCCTTGTTTACTGTAGGTCACTGTTTCATTGTCCTGTATTAAATGTCGGGCTCTGTTTAATTTTACATTGTTCACTGTAGGGCACTGTTTCATTGTACTGTATTTAATGTCGGGCTCAGTTAAATTTTACATTGTTCACTATCGGGCACTGTTTCATTGTACCGTATTTAATGTCGGGCTGTGTTTAATTTTACCTTCCTCAGTGGAGGGCACTGTTTCATTGTACTGTATTTAATGTCGTGCTCTGTTTAATTTTGCCTTGTTTACTGTAGGTCACTGTTTCATTGTACTGTATTTAATGTCGGGCTCTGTTTAATTTTGCCTTGTTTACTGTAGGTCACTGTTTCATTGTACTGTATTTAATGTCGGGCTGTGTTTAAGTTTACATTGTTCACTGTAGGGCACTGTTTCATTGTACCGTATTTAATGTCAGGCTCGGTTTAATTTTACATTGTTCAGTGTAGGGCACTGTTTCATTGTACCGTATTTAATGTCGGGCTGTGTTTAATTGTACATTGTTCACTGTCGGGCACTGTTTCATTGTACCGTATTTAATGTCGGGCTATGTTTAATTTTACATTGTTCAGTGTAGGGCACTGTTTCATTGTACTGTATTTAATGTCGGGCTCTGATTAATTTTGCCTTGTTTACTGTAGGTCCTGTTTCATTGTCCCGTATTTAATGTCGGTCTCTGTTTAATTTTACCTTGTTCAGTGTAGGGCACTGTTTCATTGTACCGTATTTAATGTCGGGCTCTGTTTAATTTTACCTTGTTCAGTGTAGGGCACTGTTTCATTTTACCGTATTTAATGTCGGGCTGTGTTTAATTTTACATTGTTCAGTGTAGGGCACTGTTTCATTGTACTGTATTTAATGTCGGGCTCTGTTTAATTTTTCCTTGTTTACTGTAGGTCACTGTTTCATTGTACTGTATTTAATGTCGGGCTCTGTTTAATTTTACATTGTTCACTGTAGGGCACTGTTTCATTGTACTGTATTTAATGTCGGGCTCTGTTTAATTTTACATTGTTCACTGTAGGGCACTGTTTCATTGTACCGTATTTAATGTCGGGCTCTGTTTAATTTTACCTTGTTCACTGTAGGGCACTGTTTCATTTTACCGTATTTAATGTCGGGCTGTGTTTAATTTTACATTGTTCAGTGTAGGGCACTGTTTCAGTGTACTGTATTTAATGTCGGGCTCTGTTTAATTTTTCCATGTTTACTGTAGGTCACTGTTTCATTGTACTGTATTTAATGCTGGGCTCTGTTTAATTTTACCTTGTTCAGTGTAGGGCACTGTTTCATTGTCCCGTATTTAATGTCGGGCTCTGTTTAATTTTACATTGTTCACTGTTGGGCACTGTTTCATTGTACTGTATTTAATGTCGGGCCCTGTTTAATTTTACATTGTTCACTGTTGGGCACTGTTTCATTTTACCGTATTTAATGTCGGGCTCTGTTTAATTTTACATTGTTCAGTGTAGGGCACTGTTTCATTGTACCGTATTTAATGTCGGGCTCCGTTTAATTTTACCTTGTTCACTGTAGGGCACTGTTTCATTGTACTGTATTTAATGTCGGGCTCTGTTTAATTTTACATTGTTCAGTGTAGGGCACTGTTTCATTGTACTGTATTTAATGTCGGGCTCTGTTTAATTTTACATTGTTCAGTGTAGGGCACTGTTTCATTGTACTGTATTTAATGTCGGGCTCTGTTTAATTTTACATTGTTCAGTGTAGGGCACTGTTTCATTGTACTGTATTTAATGTCGGGCTCTGTTTAATTTTGCATTGTTCAGTGTAGGTCACTGTTTCATTTTACCGTATTTAATCTCGGGCTCTGTTTAATTGTACATTGTTCACTGTAGGGCACTGTTTCATTGTACCGTATTTAATATCGGGCTCTGATTAATTTTACATTGCTCAGTGTAGGGCACTCTTTCATTGTGCTCTATTTAATGTCGGGCTGTGTTTAATTGTACATTGGTCACATTAGGGCACTGTTTCATTGTACCGTATTTAATGTCGGGCTCTGTTTAATTTTACATTCTTCACTGTAGGGCATTGTTTCATTGTACCGTATTTAATGTCGGGCTCTGTTTAATTTTACATTGTTCACTGTAGGGCATTGTTTCATTGTACCGTATTTAATGTCGGGCTCTGTTTAATTTTACCTTGTTCAGTGTAGGGCACTGATTCATTGTACCGTATTTAATGTTGGGCTCTGTTTAATTTTGCCTTGTTTACTGTAGGTCACTGTTTCATTGTCCTGTATTAAATGTCGGGCTCTGTTTAATTTTACATTGTTCACTGTAGGGCACTGTTTCATTGTACTGTATTTAATGTCGGGCTCAGTTAAATTTTACATTGTTCACTATCGGGCACTGTTTCATTGTACCGTATTTAATGTCGGGCTGTGTTTAATTTTACCTTCCTCAGTGGAGGGCACTGTTTCATTGTACTGTATTTAATGTCGTGCTCTGTTTAATTTTGCCTTGTTTACTGTAGGTCACTGTTTCATTGTACTGTATTTAATGTCGGGCTCTGTTTAATTTTGCCTTGTTTACTGTAGGTCACTGTTTCATTGTACTGTATTTAATGTCGGGCTGTGTTTAAGTTTACATTGTTCACTGTAGGGCACTGTTTCATTGTACCGTATTTAATGTCAGGCTCGGTTTAATTTTACATTGTTCAGTGTAGGGCACTGTTTCATTGTACCGTATTTAATGTCGGGCTGTGTTTAATTGTACATTGTTCACTGTCGGGCACTGTTTCATTGTACCGTATTTAATGTCGGGCTATGTTTAATTTTACATTGTTCAGTGTAGGGCACTGTTTCATTGTACTGTATTTAATGTCGGGCTCTGATTAATTTTGCCTTGTTTACTGTAGGTCCTGTTTCATTGTCCCGTATTTAATGTCGGGCTCTGTTTAATTTTACATTGTTCAGTGTAGGGCACTGTTTCATTGTACCGTATTTAATGTCGGGCTGTGTTTAATTTTACCTTGCTCAGTGGAGGGCACTGTTACATTGTACTGTATTTAATGTCGTGCTCTGTTTAATTTTACCTTGTTCACTGTAGGGCACTGTTTCATTTTCCCGTATTTAATGTCGAGCTCTGTTTAATTTTACCTTGTTCAGTGTAGGGCACTGATTCATTGTACCGTATTTAATGTCGAGCTCTGTTTAATTTTACATTGTTCAGTGTAGGGCACTGTTTCATTGTACTGTATTTAATGTCGGGCTGTGTTTAATTTTACCTTGCTCAGTGGAGGGCACTGTTACATTGTACTGTATTTAATGTCGTGCTCTGTTTAATTTTACATTGTTCACTGTAGGGCACTGTTTCATTACACCGTATTTAATGTCGGGCTCTGTTTAATTTTTCCTTGTTGCTTGTAGGGCACTGTTTCATTGTACCGTATTTAATGTCGGGCTCTGTTTAATTTTACATTGTTGCTGGTAGGGCACTGATTCATTGTACCGTATTTAATGTCGGGCTCTGTTTAATTTTACATTGTTCACTGTCGGGCACTGTTTCATTGTACTGTATTTAATGTCGGGCTGTGTTTAATTTTACCTTGCTCAGTGTAGGGCACTGTTTCATTGTACTGTATTTAATGTCGGGCTCTGTTTAATTTTACATTGTTGCTGGTAGGGCACTGATTCATTGTACCGTATTTAATGTCGGGCTGTGTTTAATTTTACATTGTTCACTGTCGGGCACTGTTTCATTGTACCGTATTTAATGTCGGGCTCTGTTTAATTTTACATTGTAGCTTGTAGGGCACTGTTTCATTGTACTGTATTTAATGTCGGGCTCTGTTTAATTTTGCCTTGTTTACTGTAGGTCACTGTTTCATTGTACTGTATTTAATGTCAGGCTCGGTTTAATTTTACATTGTTCATTGTAGGGCACTGTTTCATTGTACCGTATTTAATGTCGGGCTGTGTTTAATTTTACATTGTTCAGTGTAGGGCACTGATTCATTGTACCGTATTTAATGTCGGGCTGTGTTTAATTTTACATTGTTCAGTGTAGGGCACTGATTCATTGTACCGTATTTAATGTTGGGCTGTGTTTAATTTTACATTGTTCAGTGTAGGACACTGTTTCATTGTACCGTATTTAATGTCGGGCTGTGTTTAATTTTACCTTGTTCAGTGTAGGGCACTGTTTCATTGTACCGTATTTAATGTCGGGTTATGTTTAATGTTACCTTGTTCACTGTCGGGCACTGTTTCATTTTACCGTATTTAATGTCGGGCTGTGTTTAATTTTACATTGTTCACTATCGGGCACTGTTTCATTGTACCGTATTTAATGTCGGGCTCTGTTTAATTTTACATTGTTCAGTGTAGGGCACTGTTTCATTGTACTGTATTTAATGTCGGGCTGTGTTTAATTGTACATTGTTCACTGTCGGGCACTGTTTCATTGTACTGTATTTAATGTCGGGCTGTGTTTAATTTTACATTGTTCAGTGTAGGGCACTGTTTCATTGTACCGTATTTAATGTCGTGCTCTGTTTAATTTTACATTGTTCACTGTAGGGCACTGTTTCATTGTACAGTATTTAATGTCGGGCTCTGTTTAATTTTACCTTTTTCACTGTAGGGCACTGTTTCATTGTACCGTATTTAATGTCGGGCTATGTTTAATTTTACATTGTTCAGTGTAGGGCACTGTTTCATTGTACCGTATTTAATGTCGTGCTCTGTTTAATTTTACATTGTTCACTGTAGGGCACTGTTTCATTGTACAGTATTTAATGTCGGGCTCTGTTTAATTTTTCCTTGTTGCTTGTAGGGCACTGTTTCATTGTACCGTATTTAATGTCGAGCTCTGTTTAATTTTACCTTGTTCAGTGTAGGGCACTGATTCATTGTACTGTATTTAATGTCGGGCTCTGTTTAATTTTACCTTGTTGCTTGTAGGGCACTGTTTCATTGTACCGTATTTAATGTCGAGCTCTGTTTAATTTTACCTTGTTCAGTGTAGGGCACTGATTCATTGTACTGTATTTAATGTCGGGCTCTGTTTAATTTTACCTTGTTGCTTGTAGGGCACTGTTTCATTGTACCGTATTTAATGTCGGGCTCTGTTTAATTTTACATTCTTCACTGTAGGGCATTGTTTCATTGTACCGTATTTAATGTCGGGCTCTGTTTAATTTTACATTCTTCACTGTAGGGCATTGTTTCATTGTACCGTATTTAATGTCGGGCTCTGTTTAATTTTACCTTGTTCAGTGTAGGGCACTGATTCATTGTACCGTATTTAATGTTGGGCTCTGTTTAATTTTGCCTTGTTTACTGTAGGTCACTGTTTCATTGTCCTGTATTAAATGTCGGGCTCTGTTTAATTTTACATTGTTCACTGTAGGGCACTGTTTCATTGTACTGTATTTAATGTCGGGCTCAGTTAAATTTTACATTGTTCACTATCGGGCACTGTTTCATTGTACCGTATTTAATGTCGGGCTGTGTTTAATTTTACCTTCCTCAGTGGAGGGCACTGTTTCATTGTACTGTATTTAATGTCGTGCTCTGTTTAATTTTGCCTTGTTTACTGTAGGTCACTGTTTCATTGTACTGTATTTAATGTCGGGCTGTGTTTAAGTTTACATTGTTCACTGTAGGGCACTGTTTCATTGTACCGTATTTAATGTCAGGCTCGGTTTAATTTTACATTGTTCAGTGTAGGGCACTGTTTCATTGTACCGTATTTAATGTCGGGCTGTGTTTAATTGTACATTGTTCACTGTCGGGCACTGTTTCATTGTACCGTATTTAATGTCGGGCTATGTTTAATTTTACATTGTTCAGTGTAGGGCACTGTTTCATTGTACTGTATTTAATGTCGGGCTCTGATTAATTTTGCCTTGTTTACTGTAGGTCCTGTTTCATTGTCCCGTATTTAATGTCGGGCTCTGTTTAATTTTACATTGTTCAGTGTAGGGCACTGTTTCATTGTACCGTATTTAATGTCGGGCTGTGTTTAATTTTACCTTGCTCAGTGGAGGGCACTGTTACATTGTACTGTATTTAATGTCGTGCTCTGTTTAATTTTACCTTGTTCACTGTAGGGCACTGTTTCATTTTCCCGTATTTAATGTCGAGCTCTGTTTAATTTTACCTTGTTCAGTGTAGGGCACTGATTCATTGTACCGTATTTAATGTCGAGCTCTGTTTAATTTTACATTGTTCAGTGTAGGGCACTGTTTCATTGTACTGTATTTAATGTCGGGCTGTGTTTAATTTTACCTTGCTCAGTGGAGGGCACTGTTACATTGTACTGTATTTAATGTCGTGCTCTGTTTAATTTTACATTGTTCACTGTAGGGCACTGTTTCATTACACCGTATTTAATGTCGGGCTCTGTTTAATTTTTCCTTGTTGCTTGTAGGGCACTGTTTCATTGTACCGTATTTAATGTCGGGCTCTGTTTAATTTTACATTGTTGCTGGTAGGGCACTGATTCATTGTACCGTATTTAATGTCGGGCTCTGTTTAATTTTACATTGTTCACTGTCGGGCACTGTTTCATTGTACTGTATTTAATGTCGGGCTGTGTTTAATTTTACCTTGCTCAGTGTAGGGCACTGTTTCATTGTACTGTATTTAATGTCGGGCTCTGTTTAATTTTACATTGTTGCTGGTAGGGCACTGATTCATTGTACCGTATTTAATGTCGGGCTGTGTTTAATTTTACATTGTTCACTGTCGGGCACTGTTTCATTGTACCGTATTTAATGTCGGGCTCTGTTTAATTTTACATTGTAGCTTGTAGGGCACTGTTTCATTGTACTGTATTTAATGTCGGGCTCTGTTTAATTTTGCCTTGTTTACTGTAGGTCACTGTTTCATTGTACTGTATTTAATGTCAGGCTCGGTTTAATTTTACATTGTTCATTGTAGGGCACTGTTTCATTGTACCGTATTTAATGTCGGGCTGTGTTTAATTTTACATTGTTCAGTGTAGGGCACTGATTCATTGTACCGTATTTAATGTCGGGCTGTGTTTAATTTTACATTGTTCAGTGTAGGGCACTGATTCATTGTACCGTATTTAATGTTGGGCTGTGTTTAATTTTACATTGTTCAGTGTAGGACACTGTTTCATTGTACCGTATTTAATGTCGGGCTGTGTTTAATTTTACCTTGTTCAGTGTAGGGCACTGTTTCATTGTACCGTATTTAATGTCGGGTTATGTTTAATGTTACCTTGTTCACTGTCGGGCACTGTTTCATTTTACCGTATTTAATGTCGGGCTGTGTTTAATTTTACATTGTTCACTATCGGGCACTGTTTCATTGTACCGTATTTAATGTCGGGCTCTGTTTAATTTTACATTGTTCAGTGTAGGGCACTGTTTCATTGTACTGTATTTAATGTCGGGCTGTGTTTAATTGTACATTGTTCACTGTCGGGCACTGTTTCATTGTACTGTATTTAATGTCGGGCTGTGTTTAATTTTACATTGTTCAGTGTAGGGCACTGTTTCATTGTACCGTATTTAATGTCGTGCTCTGTTTAATTTTACATTGTTCACTGTAGGGCACTGTTTCATTGTACAGTATTTAATGTCGGGCTCTGTTTAATTTTACCTTTTTCACTGTAGGGCACTGTTTCATTGTACCGTATTTAATGTCGGGCTATGTTTAATTTTACATTGTTCAGTGTAGGGCACTGTTTCATTGTACCGTATTTAATGTCGTGCTCTGTTTAATTTTACATTGTTCACTGTAGGGCACTGTTTCATTGTACAGTATTTAATGTCGGGCTCTGTTTAATTTTTCCTTGTTGCTTGTAGGGCACTGTTTCATTGTACCGTATTTAATGTCGAGCTCTGTTTAATTTTACCTTGTTCAGTGTAGGGCACTGATTCATTGTACTGTATTTAATGTCGGGCTCTGTTTAATTTTACCTTGTTGCTTGTAGGGCACTGTTTCATTGTACCGTATTTAATGTCGAGCTCTGTTTAATTTTACCTTGTTCAGTGTAGGGCACTGATTCATTGTACTGTATTTAATGTCGGGCTCTGTTTAATTTTACCTTGTTGCTTGTAGGGCACTGTTTCATTGTACCGTATTTAATGTCGAGCTCTGTTTAATTTTACCTTGTTCAGTGTAGGGCACTGATTCATTGTACTGTATTTAATGTCGAGCTCTGTTTAATTTTACATTGTTCAGTGTAGGGCACTGTTTCATTGTACCGTATTTAATGTCGGGCTCTGTTTAATTTTACCTTGTTCACTGTAGGGCACTGTTTCATTGTACTGTATTTAATGTCGAGCTCTGTTTAATTTTACATTGTTCACTGTAGGGCACTGTTTCATTGTACTGTATTTAATGTCGGGCTGTGTTTAATTTTGCCTTGTTCACTGTCGGGCACTGTTTCATTGTACTGTATTTAATGTCGAGCTCTGTTTAATTTTACATTGTTCAGTGTAGGGCACTGTTTCATTGTACTGTATTTAATGTCGGGCTGTGTTTAATTTTGCCTTGTTCACTGTAGGGCACTGTTTAATTGTACCGTATTTAATGTCGGGCTCTGTTTTATTTTACATTGTTCACAGTAGAGCCCTGTTTCATTGTCCCGTATTTAATGTCGGGCTCTGTTTAATTTTACTTTGTTCACTGTAGGGCACTGTTTCATTGTACCGTATTTAATGTCGGGCTCTGTTTAATTTTACCTTGTTCAGTGTAGGGCACTGTTTCATTGTACCGTATTTAATGTCGGGCTGTGTTTAATTGTACATTGTTCACTGTAGGGCACTGTTTCATTGTACCGTATTTAGTGTCAGGCTGTGTTTAATTTTACCTTCTTCAGTGTAGGGCACTGTTTCATTTTACCGTATTTAATGTCGGGCTCTGTTTAATTGTACATTGTTCACTGTAGGGCACTGTTTCATTGTACCGTATTTAATGTCGGGCTCTGTTTAATTTTACATTGTTCACTGTAGGGCACTGTTTCATTGCACCGTATTTAATGTCGGGCTCTGTTTAATTGTACATTGTTCACTGTAGGGCACTGTTTCATTGTACCGTATTTAATGTCGGGCTGTGTTTAATTGTACATTGTTCACTGTAGGGCACTGTTTCATTGTACCGTATTTAATGTCGGGCTCTGTTTAATTTTACCTTGCTCAGTGGAGGGCACTGTTACATTGTACTGTATTTAATGTCGTGCTCTGTTTAATTTTACATAGTTCACTGTAGGGCACTGTTTCATTGTACCGTATTTACTGTCGGGCTATGTTTAATTTTACATTGTTCACTGTAGGTCACTGTTTCATTGTACGGTATTTAATGTCGGGATGTGTTTAATTTTACATTCTTCACTGTAGGGCATTGTTTCATTGTGCTGTATTTAATGCTGGGCTCTGTTTAATTTTACCTTGTTCACTGTCGGGCACTGTTTCATTGTCCCGTATTTAATGTCGGGCACTGTTTAATTTTGCCTTGTTTACTGTAGGTCACTGTTTCATTGTCCCGTATTTAATGTCGGGCTGTGTTTATTTTTACATTGTTCAGTGTAGGGCACTGTTTCATTGATCTGTATTTAATGTCGGGCTCTGTTTAATTTTGCCTTGTTTACTGTAGGTCACTGTTTCATTGTACTGTATTTAATGGCGGGCTCTGCTTAATTTTGTCTTGTTTACTGTAGGTCACTGTTTCATTGTACCGTATTTAATGTCGGGCTGTGTTTAATTTTACATTGTTCAGTGTCGGGCACTGATTCATTGTACCGTATTTAATGTCGGGCTGTGTTTAATTTTACATTGTTCAGTGTAGGGCACTGATTCATTGCACCGTATTTAATGTCGGTCTGTGTTTAATTTTACATTGTTCAGTGTAGGGCAGTGTTTTATTGTACCGTATTTAATGTCGGGTTCTGTTTAATGTTACCTTGTTCACTGTAGGGCACTGTTTCATTGTACTATATTTAATGTCGGGCTTTGTTTAATTTTACCTTGTTCACTGTAGGGCACTGTTTCATTTTACCGTATTTAATGTCGGGCTGTGTTTAATTTTACATTGTTCAGTGTAGGGCACTGTTTCATTGTACCGTATTTAATGTCGGGCTATGTTTAATTTTACATTGTTCAGTGTAGGGCACTGTTTCATTGTACTCTATTTAGTGTCGGGCTCTGTTTAATTTTGCCTTGTTTACTGTAGGTCACTGTTTCATTGTCCCGTATTTAATGTCGGGCTGTGTTTAATTTTACATTGTTCACTATAGGGCACTGTTTCATTGTACTGTATTTAATGTCGGGCTCTGTTTAATTTTACATTGTTCGCTGTAGGGCACTGTTTCATTGTACCGTATTTAATGTCGGGCTGTGTTTAATTTTACATTGTTCACTGTAGGGCACTGTTTCATTGTACCGTATTTAATGTCGGGCTCTGTTTAATTTTACTTTGTTCACTGTAGGGCACTGTTTCATTGTACCGTATTTAATGTCGGGCTCTGTTTAATTTTACCTTGTTCAGTGTAGGGCACTGTTTCATTGTACCGTATTTACTGTCGGGTTGTGTTTAAATGTACATTGTTCACTGTAGGGCACTGTTTCATTGTACTGTATTTAATGTCGGGCTCTGTTTAATTTTACCTTGTTCACTGTAGGGCACTGTTTCATTGTCCCGTATTTAATGTCGGGCTGTGTTTAATTTTACATTGTTCACTGTAGGGCACTGTTTCATTGTACCGTATTTAATGTCGGGCTATGTTTAATTTTACATTGTTCAGTGTAGGGCATTGTTTCATTGTACTGTATTTAGTGTCGGGCTCTGTTTAATTTTGCCTTGTTTACTGTAGGTCACTGTTTCATTGTCCTTTATTTAATGTCGGGCTCTGTTTAATTTTACCTTGTTTACTGTAGGGCACTGTTTCATTATACCGTATTTAATGTCGGGCCCTGTTTAATTTTACATTGTTCAGTGTAGGTCACTGTTTCATTGTCCCGTATTTAATGTCGGGCTCTGTTTAATTTTACATTGTTCAGTGTAGGGCACTGTTTCATTGTACTGTATTTAGTGTCGGGCTCTGTTTAATTTTGCCTTGTTTACTGTAGGTCACTGTTTCATTGTCCCGTATTTAATGTCGGGCTCTGTTTAATTTTACCTTGTTTACTGTAGGGCACTGTTTCATTATACCGTATTTAATGTCGGGCCCTGTTTAATTTTACATTGTTCAGTGTAGGTCACTGTTTCATTGTCCCGTATTTAATGTCGGGCTCTGTTTAATTTTACATTGTTCAGTGTAGGGCACTGTTTCATTGTACCGTATTTAATGTCGGGCTATGTTTAATTTTACATTGTTCAGTGTAGGGCACTGTTTCATTGTACTGTATTTAGTGTCGGGCTCTGTTTAATTTTGCCTTGTTTACTGTAGGTCACTGTTTCATTGTACCGTATTTAATGTCGGGCTGTGTTTAATTTTACCTTGTTTACTGTAGGGCACTGTTTCATTGTCCCGTATTTAATGTCGGGCTCTGTTTAATTTTACCTTGTTTACTGTAGGGCACTGTTTCATTATACCGTATTTAATGTCGGGCCCTGTTTAATTTTACATTGTTCAGTGTAGGGCACTGTTCCATTGTACTGTATTTAATGTCGGGCTCTGTTTAATTTTACATTGTTCAGTGTAGGGCACTGTTTCATTGTACTGTATTTAATGTCGGGCTCTGTTTAATTTTGCATTGTTCAGTGTAGGTCACTGTTTCATTTTACCGTATTTAATGTCGGGCTCTGTTTAATTGTACATTGTTCACTGTAGGGCACTGTTTCATTGTACCGCATTTAATGTCGGGCTGTGTTTTATTTTACATTGTTCACTGTAGGGCACTGTTTCATTGTACTGTATTTAATGTCGGGCTCTGATTAATTTTACAGTGTTCAGTGTAGGGCACTGTTTCATTGTACCGTATTTAATATCGGGCTCTGATTAATTTTACATTGCTCAGTGTAGGGCACTCTTTCATTGTACTGTATTTAATGTCGGGCTGTGTTTAATTGTACATTGGTCACATTAGGGCACTGTTTCATTGTACCGTATTTAATGTCGGGCTCTGTTTAATTTTACATTCTTCACTGTAGGGCATTGTTTCATTGTACCGTATTTAATGTCGGGCTCTGTTTAATTTTACATTCTTCACTGTAGGGCATTGTTTCATTGTACCGTATTTAATGTCGGGCTCTGTTTAATTTTACCTTGTTCAGTGTAGGGCACTGATTCATTGTACCGTATTTAATGTTGGGCTCTGTTTAATTTTGCCTTGTTTACTGTAGGTCACTGTTTCATTGTCCTGTATTAAATGTCGGGCTCTGTTTAATTTTACATTGTTCACTGTAGGGCACTGTTTCATTGTACTGTATTTAATGTCGGGCTCTGATTAATTTTACAGTGTTCAGTGTAGGGCACTGTTTCATTGTACCGTATTTAATATCGGGCTCTGATTAATTTTACATTGCTCAGTGTAGGGCACTCTTTCATTGTACTGTATTTAATGTCGGGCTGTGTTTAATTGTACATTGGTCACATTAGGGCACTGTTTCATTGTACCGTATTTAATGTCGGGCTCTGTTTAATTTTACATTCTTCACTGTAGGGCATTGTTTCATTGTACCGTATTTAATGTCGGGCTCTGTTTAATTTTACATTCTTCACTGTAGGGCATTGTTTCATTGTACCGTATTTAATGTCGGGCTCTGTTTAATTTTACCTTGTTCAGTGTAGGGCACTGATTCATTGTACCGTATTTAATGTTGGGCTCTGTTTAATTTTGCCTTGTTTACTGTAGGTCACTGTTTCATTGTCCTGTATTAAATGTCGGGCTCTGTTTAATTTTACATTGTTCACTGTAGGGCACTGTTTCATTGTACTGTATTTAATGTCGGGCTCAGTTAAATTTTACATTGTTCACTATCGGGCACTGTTTCATTGTACCGTATTTAATGTCGGGCTGTGTTTAATTTTACCTTCCTCAGTGGAGGGCACTGTTTCATTGTACTGTATTTAATGTCGGGCTCTGTTTAATTTTGCCTTGTTTACTGTAGGTCACTGTTTCATTGTACTGTATTTAATGTCGGGCTCTGTTTAATTTTGCCTTGTTTACTGTAGGTCACTGTTTCATTGTACTGTATTTAATGTCGGGCTGTGTTTAAGTTTACATTGTTCACTGTAGGGCACTGTTTCATTGTACCGTATTTAATGTCAGGCTCGGTTTAATTTTACATTGTTCAGTGTAGGGCACTGTTTCATTGTACTGTATTTAATGTCGGGCTCTGATTAATTTTGCCTTGTTTACTGTAGGTCCTGTTTCATTGTCCCGTATTTAATGTCGGGCTCTGTTTAATTTTACATTGTTCAGTGTAGGGCACTGTTTCATTGTACCGTATTTAATGTCGGGCTGTGTTTAATTTTACCTTGCTCAGTGGAGGGCACTGTTACATTGTACTGTATTTAATGTCGTGCTCTGTTTAATTTTACCTTGTTCACTGTAGGGCACTGTTTCATTTTACCGTATTTAATGTCGAGCTCTGTTTAATTTTACCTTGTTCAGTGTAGGGCACTGATTCATTGTACCGTATTTAATGTCGAGCTCTGTTTAATTTTACATTGTTCAGTGTAGGGCACTGTTTCATTGTACTGTATTTAATGTCGGGCTGTGTTTAATTTTACCTTGCTCAGTGGAGGGCACTGTTACATTGTACTGTATTTAATGTCGTGCTCTGTTTAATTTTACATTGTTCACTGTAGGGCACTGTTTCATTATACCGTATTTAATGTCGGGCTCTGTTTAATTTTTCCTTGTTGCTTGTAGGGCACTGTTTCATTGTACCGTATTTAATGTCGGGCTCTGTTTAATTTTACATTGTTGCTGGTAGGGCACTGATTCATTGTACCGTATTTAATGTCGGGCTCTGTTTAATTTTACATTGTTCACTGTCGGGCACTGTTTCATTGTACTGTATTTAATGTCGGGCTGTGTTTAATTTTACCTTGCTCAGTGTAGGGCACTGTTTCATTGTACTGTATTTAATGTCGGTCTCTGTTTAATTTTACATTGTTGCTGGTAGGGCACTGATTCATTGTACCGTATTTAATGTCGGGCTGTGTTTAATTTTTCATTGTTCACTGTCGGGCACTGTTTCATTGTACCGTATTTAATGTCGGGCTCTGTTTAATTTTACATTGTTCAGTGTAGGGCACTGATTCATTGTACCGTATTTAATGTTGGGCTGTGTTTAATTTTACATTGTTCAGTGTAGGACACTGTTTCATTGTACCGTATTTAATGTCGGGCTGTGTTTAATTTTACCTTGTTCAGTGTAGGGCACTGTTTCATTGTACCGTATTTAATGTCGGGTTATGTTTAATGTTACCTTGTTCACTGTCGGGCACTGTTTCATTTTACCGTATTTAATGTCGGGCTGTGTTTAATTTTACATTGTTCACTATCGGGCACTGTTTCATTGTACCGTATTTAATGTCGGGCTCTGTTTAATTTTACATTGTTCAGTGTAGGGCACTGTTTCATTGTACTGTATTTAATGTCGGGCTGTGTTTAATTGTACATTGTTCACTGTCGGGCACTGTTTCATTGTACTGTATTTAATGTCGGGCTGTGTTTAATTTTACATTGTTCAGTGTAGGGCACTGTTTCATTGTACCGTATTTAATGTCGTGCTCTGTTTAATTTTACATTGTTCACTGTAGGGCACTGTTTCATTGTACAGTATTTAATGTCGGGCTCTGTTTAATTTTACCTTTTTCACTGTAGGGCACTGTTTCATTGTGCCGTATTTAATGTCGGGCTATGTTTAATTTTACATTGTTCAGTGTAGGGCACTGTTTCATTGTACCGTATTTAATGTCGTGCTCTGTTTAATTTTACATTGTTCACTGTAGGGCACTGTTTCATTGTACAGTATTTAATGTCGGGCTCTGTTTAATTTTTCCTTGTTGCTTGTAGGGCACTGTTTCATTGTACCGTATTTAATGTCGAGCTCTGTTTAATTTTACCTTGTTCAGTGTAGGGCACTGATTCATTGTACTGTATTTAATGTCGGGCTCTGTTTAATTTTACCTTGTTGCTTGTAGGGCACTGTTTCATTGTACCGTATTTAATGTCGAGCTCTGTTTAATTTTACCTTGTTCAGTGTAGGGCACTGATTCATTGTACTGTATTTAATGTCGGGCTCTGTTTAATTTTACCTTGTTGCTTGTAGGGCACTGTTTCATTGTACCGTATTTAATGTCGAGCTCTGTTTAATTTTACCTTGTTCAGTGTAGGGCACTGATTCATTGTACTGTATTTAATGTCGAGCTCTGTTTAATTTTACATTGTTCAGTGTAGGGCACTGTTTCATTGTACCGTACTTAATGTCGGGCTCTGTTTAATTTTACCTTGTTCACTGTAGGGCACTGTTTCATTGTACTGTATTTAATGTCGAGCTCTGTTTAATTTTACATTGTTCACTGTAGGGCACTGTTTCATTGTACTGTATTTAATGTCGGGCTGTGTTTAATTTTGCCTTGTTCACTGTCGGGCACTGTTTCATTGTACTGTATTTAATGTCGAGCTCTGTTTAATTTTACCTTGTTCACTGTAGGGCACTGTTTCATTGTACTGTATTTAATGTCGAGCTCTGTTTAATTTTACATTGTTCACTGTAGGGCACTGTTTCATTGTACTGTATTTAATGTCGGGCTGTGTTTAATTTTGCCTTGTTCACTGTCGGGCACTGTTTCATTGTACTGTATTTAATGTCGAGCTCTGTTTAATTTTACATTGTTCAGTGTAGGGCACTGATTCATTGTACTGTATTTAATGTCGGGCTGTGTTTAATTTTGCCTTGTTCACTGTAGGGCACTGTTTAATTGTACCGTATTTAATGTCGGGCTCTGTTTTATTTTACATTGTTCACAGTAGAGCCCTGTTTCTTTGTCCCGTATTTAATGTCGGGCTCTGTTTAATTTTACTTTGTTCACTGTAGGGCACTGTTTCATTGTTCCGTATTTAATGTCGGGCTCTGTTTAATTTTACCTTGTTCAGTGTAGGGCACTGTTTCATTGTACCGTATTTAATGTCGGGCTGTGTTTAATTGTACATTGTTCACTGTAGGGCACTGTTTCATTGTACCGTATTTAGTGTCAGGCTGTGTTTAATTTTACCTTCTTCAGTGTAGGGCACTGTTTCATTTTACCGTATTTAATGTCGGGCTCTGTTTAATTGTACATTGTTCACTGTAGGGCACTGTTTCATTGTACCGTATTTAATGTCGGGCTCTGTTTAATTTTACATTGTTCACTGTAGGGCACTGTTTCATTGCACCGTATTTAATGTCGGGCTCTGTTTAATTGTACATTGTTCACTGTAGGGCACTGTTTCATTGTACCGTATTTAATGTCGGGCTGTGTTTAATTGTACATTGTTCACTGTAGGGCACTGTTTCATTGTACCGTATTTAATGTCGGGCTCTGTTTAATTTTACCTTGCTCAGTGGAGGGCACTGTTACATTGTACTGTATTTAATGTCGTGCTCTGTTTAATTTTACATAGTTCACTGTAGGGCACTGTTTCATTGTACCGTATTTACTGTCGGGCTATGTTTAATTTTACATTGTTCACTGTAGGTCACTGTTTCATTGTACGGTATTTAATGTCGGGATGTGTTTAATTTTACATTCTTCACTGTAGGGCATTGTTTCATTGTGCTGTATTTAATGCTGGGCTCTGTTTAATTTTACCTTGTTCACTGTCGGGCACTGTTTCATTGTCCCGTATTTAATGTCGGGCACTGTTTAATTTTGCCTTGTTTACTGTAGGTCACTGTTTCATTGTACTGTATTTAATGGCGGGCTCTGCTTAATTTTGTCTTGTTTACTGTAGGTCACTGTTTCATTGTACCGTATTTATTGTCGGGCTGTGTTTAATTTTACATTGTTCAGTGTCGGGCACTGATTCATTGTACCGTATTTAATGTCGGGCTGTGTTTAATTTTACATTGTTCAGTGTAGGGCACTGATTCATTGCACCGTATTTAATGTCGGGCTGTGTTTAATTTTACATTGTTCAGTGTAGGGCAGTGTTTTATTGTACCGTATTTAATGTCGGGTTCTGTTTAATGTTACCTTGTTCACTGTAGGGCACTGTTTCATTGTACTATATTTAATGTCGGGCTTTGTTTAATTTTACCTTGTTCACTGTAGGGCACTGTTTCATTTTACCGTATTTAATGTCGGGCTGTGTTTAATTTTACATTGTTCAGTGTAGGGCACTGTTTCATTGTACCGTATTTAATGTCGGGCTATGTTTAATTTTACATTGTTCAGTGTAGGGCACTGTTTCATTGTACTCGATTTAGTGTCGGGCTCTGTTTAATTTTGCCTTGTTTACTGTAGGTCACTGTTTCATTGTCCCGTATTTAATGTCGGGCTGTGTTTAATTTTACATTGTTCACTGTAGGGCACTGTTTCATTGTACTGTATTTAATGTCGGGCTCTGTTTAATTTTACATTGTTCACTGTAGGGCACTGTTTCATTGTACCGTATTTAATGTCGGGCTGTGTTTAATTTTACATTGTTCACTGTAGGGCACTGTTTCATTGTACCGTATTTAATGTCGGGCTCTGTTTAATTTTACTTTGTTCACTGTAGGGCACTGTTTCATTGTACCGTATTTAATGTCGGGCTCTGTTTAATTTTACCTTGTTCAGTGTAGGGCACTGTTTCATTGTACCGTATTTACTGTCGGGTTGTGTTTAAATGTACATTGTTCACTGTAGGGCACTGTTTCATTGTACTGTATTTAATGTCGGGCTCTGTTTAATTTTACCTTGTTCACTGTAGGGCACTGTTTCATTGTCCCGTATTTAATGTCGGGCTGTGTTTAATTTTACATTGTTCACTGTAGGGCACTGTTTCATTGTACCGTATTTAATGTCGGGCTATGTTTAATTTTACATTGTTCTGTGTAGGGCATTGTTTCATTGTACTGTATTTAGTGTCGGGCTCTGTTTAATTTTGCCTTGTTTACTGTAGGTCACTGTTTCATTGTCCCGTATTTAATGTCGGGCTCTGTTTAATTTTACCTTGTTTACTGTAGGGCACTGTTTCATTATACCGTATTTAATGTCGGGCCCTGTTTAATTTTACATTGTTCAGTGTAGGTCACTGTTTCATTGTCCCGTATTTAATGTCGGGCTCTGTTTAATTTTACATTGTTCAGTGTAGGGCACTGTTTCATTGTACTGTATTTAGTGTCGGGCTCTGTTTAATTTTGCCTTGTTTACTGTAGGTCACTGTTTCATTGTCCCGTATTTAATGTCGGGCTCTGTTTAATTTTACCTTGTTTACTGTAGGTCACTGTTTCATTGTCCCGTATTTAATGTCGGGCTCTGTTTAATTTTACCTTGTTTACTGTAGGGCACTGTTTCATTATACCGTATTTAATGTCGGGCCCTGTTTAATTTTACATTGTTCAGTGTAGGGCACTGTTTCATTGTACTGTATTTAATGTCGGGCTCTGTTTAATTTTGCCTTGTTTACTGTAGGTCACTGTTTCATTGTCCCGTATTTAATGTCGGGCTCT
This sequence comes from Scyliorhinus torazame, assembly GCF_047496885.1. NCBI lineage: Eukaryota > Metazoa > Chordata > Chondrichthyes > Carcharhiniformes > Scyliorhinidae > Scyliorhinus > Scyliorhinus torazame. The sequence goes on along the minus strand of NW_027308142.1, from coordinate 42,638 downwards.
GTTTAATTTTACCTTGTTTACTGTAAGGCACTGTTTCATTATACCGTATTTAATGTCGGGCCCTGTTTAATTTTACATTGTTCAGTGTAGGGCACTGTTTCATTGTACTGTATTTAATGTCGGGCTCTGTTTAATTTTGCCTTGTTTACTGTAGGTCACTGTTTCATTGTACTGTTTGTAATGTCGGGCTGTGTTTAATTGTACATTGTTCACTGTAGGGCACTGTTTCATTGTACCGTATTTAATGTCGGGCTGTGTTTAATTGTACATTGTTCACTGTAGGGCACTGTTTCATTGTACCGTATTTAATGTCGGGCTCTGTTTAATTTTTCCTTGTTGCTTGTAGGGCACTGTTTCATTGTACCGTATTTAATGTCGGGCTGTGTTTAATTTTACATTGTTCAGTGTAGGGCACTGTTTCATTGTACCGTATTTAATGTCGGGCTCTGTTTAATTTTACATTGTTCAGTGTAGGGCACTGTTTCATTGTACCGTATTTAATGTCGGGCTCTGTTTAATTTTGCCTTGTTCACTGTAGGGCACTGTTTCATTGTACCGTATTTAATGTCGGGCTATGTTTAATTTTACATTGTTCAGTGTAGGGCACTGTTTCATTGTACTGTATTTAATGTCGGGCTGTGTTTAATTTTGCCTTGTTTACTGTAGGTCACTGTTTCATTGTCCCGTATTTAATGTCGGGCTCTGTTTAATTTTACCTTGTTTACTGTAGGGCACTGTTTCATTGTACCGTATTTAATGTCGGGCTCTGTTTAATTTTACATTGTTCAGTGTAGGGCACTGTTTCATTGTACCGTATTTAATGTCGGGCTCTGTTTAATTGTTCCTTGTTGCTTGTAGGGCACTGTTTCATTGTACTGTATTTAATGTCGAGCTCTGTTTAATTTTACCTTGTTCAGTGTAGGGCACTGTTTCATTGTACCGTATTTAATGTCGGGCTCTGTTTAATTTTACATTGTTCAGTGTAGGGCTCTGCTTCATTGTACTGTATTTAATGTCGGGCTCTGTTTAATTTTACATTGTTCAGTGTAGGGCTCTGCTTCATTGTGCTGTATTTAATGTCGGGCTCTGTTTAATTTTACATTGTTCAGTGTAGGGCTCTGCTTCATTGTACTGTATTTAATGTCGGGCTCTGTTTAATTTTACCTTGTTCACTGTAGGTCACTGTTTCATTGTACTGTATTTAATGTCGGGCTGTGTTTTATTTTACATTGTTCACTGTAGGCCACTGATTCATTGTACCGTATTTAATGTCGGGCTCTGTTTAATTTTACCTTGTTCAGTGTAGGGCACTGTTTCATTGTATCGTATTTAATGTCGGGCTCTGTTAAATTTTACCTTGTTCAGTGTAGGGCACTGTTTCATTGTACCGTATTTACTGTCGGGCTGTGTTTCATTGTACATTGTTCACTGTAGGGCACTGTTTCATTGTACCGTATTTAATGTCAGGCTGTGTTTAATTTTACCTTCTTCAGTGTAGGGCACTGTTTCATTGTACCGTATTTAATGTCGGGCTCTGTTTAATTTTACATTGTTCACTGTAGGGCACTGTTTCATTGTACCGTATTTAATGTCGGGCTCTGTTTAATTTTACCTTGTTCAGTGTAGGGCACTGTTTCATTGTACCGTATTTAATGTCGGGCTGTGTTTAATTGTACATTGTTCACTGTAGGGCACTGTTTCATTGTACCGTATTTAATGTCGGGCTCTGTTTAATTTTACCTTGTTCAGTGTAGGGCACTGTTTCATTGTACCGTATTTAATGTCGGGCTCTGTTTAATTTTGCCTTGTTTACTGTAGGTCACTGTTTCATTGTACTGTATTTAATGTCGGGCTGTGTTTAATTTTACCTTGTTCACTGTAGGGCACTGTTACATTGTACTGTATTTAATGTCGTGCTCTGTTTAATTTTACATTGTTCACTGTAGGGCACTGTTTCATTGCACCGTATTTAATGTCGGGCTGTGTTTAATTTTACATTGTTCAGTGTAGGGCACTGTTTCATTGTACCGTATTTAATGTCGGTCTGTGTTTAATTTTTCCTTGCTCAGTTGAGGGCACTGTTACATTGTACTGTATTTAATGTCGTGCTCTGTTTAATTTTACATTGTTCACTGTAGGGCACTGTTTCAGTGTACCGTATTTAATGTCGGGCTATGTTTAATTTTACATTGTTCACTGTAGGTCACTGTTTAATTGTACGGTATTTAATGTCAGGATGTGTTTAATTTTACATTCTTCACTGTAGGGCATTATTTCATTGTGCTGTATTTAATGTTGGGCTCTGTTTAATTTTACCTTGTTCACTGTCGGGCACTGTTTCATTGTCCCGTATTTAATGTCGGGCTCTGTTTATTTTTACATTGTTCAGTGTAGGGCGCTGTTTCATTGTACCGTATTTAATGTCGGGCTCTGTTTAATTTTGCCTTGTTTACTGTAGGTCACTGTTTTATTGTCCCGTATTTAATGTCGGGCTATGTTTAATTGTACATTGTTCACTGTAGGGCACTGTTTCATTGTACTGTATTTAATGTCGTGCTCTGTTTAATTTTACATTGTTCACTGTAGGGCACTGTTTCATTGATCTGTATTTAATGTCGGGCTCTGCTTAATTTTGCCTTGTTTACTGTAGGTCACTGTTTCATTGTACTGTATTTAATGTCGGGCTCTGTTAATTTTACTTTGTACACTGTAGGGCACTGTTTCATTTTACCGTATTTAATGTCGGGCTGTGTTTAATTGTACATTGTTCACTGTAGGGCACTGTTTCATTGTACCGTATTGAATGTCGGGCTGTGTTTAATTGTACATTGTTCACTGTAGGGCACTGTTTCATTGTACCGTATTTAATGTCGGGCTCTGTTTAATTTTACCTTGTTCACTGTAGGGCACTGTTTCATTGTACCGTATTTAATGTCGGGCTCTGTTTAATTTTACTTTGTACACTGTAGGGCACCGTTTCATTGTACCGTATTTAATGTCGGGCTCTGTTTAATTTTACATTGTTCAGTGTAGAGCACTGTTTCATTGTACCGTATTTAATGTCGGGCTCTGTTTAATTTTACATTGTTGTTGTAGGGCACTGTTTCATTGTACTGTATTTAATGTCGGGCTCTGTTTAATTTTACATTGTTGATTGTAGGGCACCGTTTCATTGAACCATGTTTAATGTCGGGCGCTGTTTAATTTTGCTTTGGTCAGTGTAGGACACTGTTTCATTGTACTGCATTTAATGTCGGGCTCTGTTTAATTTTACATTGTTCACTGTAGGGCACTGTTTCATTGGTGTAGGAGGGAGGGCTTCAGGTATTTGGATAATTGGAGCGCATTCTGGGGAAGGTGGGACCTGTACAAGCAGGACCGGTTGCATCTGAACCAGAGGGGCACCAATATCCTGGGAGGAAGGTTTGCTAGTACTCTTCGGGAGGGTTTAAACTAATTTGGCAGGGGAATGGGAACCGGATTTGTAGTCCAGCAACTAAGGTAGTCGATATTCAGGACGCCAAAGCTTGTAATGAGGCAGTGGGGAAGGGAACACTGACAAAGGAGAGTATTTGCAGGCACGGAGATGGGTTGAAGTGTGTATACTTCAACGCAAGAAGCATCAGGAATAAGGTGGGTGAACTGAAGGCATGGATCGGTACTTGGGACTACGATGTGGTGGCCATCACGGAAACTTGGATAGAAGAGGGGCAGAAATGGTTGTTGGAGGTCCCTGGTTATAGATGTTTCAATAAGATTAGGGAGGGTGGTAAAAGAGGTGGGGGGTGGCATTATTAATTAGAGATAGTATAACAGCTGCAGAAAGGCAGTTCGAGGAGTATCACCCTATTGAGGTAGTATGGGTTGAAGTCAGAAATAGGAAAGGAGCAGTCTCCTTGTTAGGAGTAAACTATAGGCCCCCCAATAGTAGCAGAGATGTGGAGGAACAGATTGGGAAACAGATTTTGGAAAGGTGCAGAAGTCATAGGGTAGTAGTCATGGGCGACTTTAACTTCCCAAATATTGAATGGAAACTCTTTAGATCAAATAGTTTGGATGGGGTGGTGTTTGTGCAGTGTGTCCAGGAAGCTTTTCTAACACAGTATGTAGATTGTCCAACCAGAGTAGGGGCAATATTGGATTTAATACTGGGTAATGAACCAGGGCAAGTGATAGATTTGTTAGTGGGGGAGCATTTTGGAGATAGTGACCACAATTCTGTGACTTTCACTTTAGTAATGGAGAGTGCATGGTACATGCAAAAGGGCAAGGTTCACAATTGGGGGAAGGGTAAATACGATGTTGTCAGACAAGAATTGAAGTGCATAAGTTGGGAACATAGGCTGGCAGGGAAGGACACAAGTGAAATGTGGAACTTGTTCAAGGAACAGGTGCTACGTGTCCTTGATATGTATGTCCCTGTCAGGCAGGGAAGAGATGGTCGAGTGAGGGAACCATGGTTGACAAGGGAGGTTGAATGTCTTGTTAAGAGGAAAAAGGTGACTTATGTAAGGCTGAGGAAACAAGGTTCAGACAGGGCATTGGAGGGATACAAGATAGCCAGGAGGGAACTGAAGAAAGGGATTAGGAGAGCTAAGAGAGGGCATGAACAATCTTTGGCGGGTAGGATCAAGGAAAACCCCAAGGCCTTTTACACATATGTGAGAAATATGAGAATGACTAGAGCTAGGGTAGGTCCGATCAGGGACAGTAGCGGGAGATTGTGTATTGAGTCTGAAGAGATAGGAGAGGTCTTGAATGAGTACTTTTCTTCTGTATTTACAAATGAGAGGGGCGATATTGTTGGAGAGGACAGTGTGAAACAGATTGGTAAGCTCGAGGAAATACTTGTTAGGAAGGAAGATGTGTTGGGCATTTTGAAAAACTTAAGGATAGACAAGTCCCCCGGGCCTGACGGGATATATCCAAGGATTCTATGGGAAGCAAGAGATGAAATTGCAGAGCCGCTGGCAATTATCTTTTCGTCCTCATTGTCAACAGGGGTGGTACCAGGGGATTGGAGAGTGGCGAATGTCGTGCCCCTGTTCAAAAAAGGAACTAGGGATAACCCTGGGAATTACAGGCCAGTTAGTCTTACTTCGGTGGTGGGCAAAGTAATGGAAAGGGTACTGAAGGATAGGATTTCTGAGCATCTGGAAAGACACTGCTTGATTAGGGAGAGTCAGCACGGATTTGTGAGGGGTAGGTCTTGCCTTACAAATCTTATTGAATTCTTTGAGGAGGTGACCAAGCATGTGGATGAAGGTAAAGCAGTGGATGTAGTGTACATGGATTTTAGTAAGGCATTTGATAAAGTTCCCCATGGTAGGCTTCTGCACAAAATAAGGAGGCATGGGATAGTGGGAAATTTGGCCAGTTGGATAACGAACTGGCTAACCGATAGAAGTCAGAGAGTGGTGGTGGATGGCAAATATTCAGCCTGGATCCCAGTTACCAGTGGTGTACCGCAGGGATCAGTTCTGGGTCCTCTGCTGTTTGTGATTTTCATTAATGACTTGGATGAGGGAGTTGAAGGGTGGGTCAGTAAATTTGCAGACGATACGAAGATTGGTGGAGTTGTGGATAGTAAGGAGGGCTGTTGTCGGCTGCAAAGAGACATAGATAGGATGCAGAGCTGGGCTGAGAAGTGGCAGATGGAGTTTAACCCTGAAAAGTGTGAGGTTGTCCATTTTGGAAGGACAAATATGAATGCGGAACACAGGGTTAACGGTAGAGTTCTTGGCATTGTGGAGGAGCAGAGAGACCTTGGGGTCTATGTTCATACATCTTTGAAAGTTGCCACTCAAGTGGATAGAGCTGTGAAGAAGGCCTATGGTGTGCTCGCGTTCATTAACAGAGGGATTGAATTTAAGAGCCATGAGGTAATGATGCAGCTGTACAAAACTTTGGTAAGGCCACATTTGGAGTACTGTGTACAGTTCTGGTCGCCTCATTTTAGGAAGTATGTGGAAGTTCTGGAAAAGGTGCAAAGAAGATTTACCAGGGTGTTGCCTGGAATGGAGAGTAGGTCTTACGAGGAAAGGTTGAGGGTGCTAGGCCATTTCTCATTAGAGCGGAGAAGGATGAGGGGCGACTTGATAGAGGTTTATAAGATGATCAGGGGAATAGATAGAGTAGACGGTCAGAGATTTTTTCCCCAGGTGGAACACACCATTACAAGGGGACATAAATTTAAGATGAAAGGTGGAAGATATAGGAGGGATATCAGAGGTAGGTTCTTTACCCAGTGAGTAGTGGGGGCATGGAATGCACTGCCTGTGGAAATAGTTGAGTCGGAAACATTAGGGACCTTCAAGCAGCTGTTGGATAGGTACATGGATTACGGGAAAATGATATAGTGTAGATTTATTTGTTCTTAAGGGCAGCACGGTAGCATTGTGGATAGCACAATTGCTTCACAGATCCATGGTCCCAGGTTCGATTCCAGCTTGGGTCATTGTCTGTGCGGAGTCTGCACGTCCTCCCCGTGTCTGCGTGGGTTTCCTCCGGGTGCTCCGGTTTCCACCCACAGTCCAAAGATGTGCGGGTAAGGTGAATTGGCCAATGACAAATTGCCCTTAATGTCCAAATTGCCCTTGCTGTTGGGTGGAGGTGTTGAGTTTGGGTAGGGTGCTCTTTCCAAGAGCTGGTGCAGACTCAAAGGGCCGAATGGCCTCCTTCTGCACTGTAAATTCAATGATAATCTATGATTAATCTAGGACAAAAGTTCGGCACAACATCGTGGGCCGAAGGGCCTGTTCTGTGCTGTATTTTCTATGTTCTATGTTCTATTAAATACTGAACAATGAAACAGTGCCCTACAGTGTACAAAGTAAAGTTAAACAGAGCCCGACATTAAATATAGTACAATGAAACAGTGCCCTACAGTGAACAAGGTCAAATTAAACAGAGCCAGGCATTAAATACGGTGCAATGAAACAGTGCCCTACACTGAACAATGTAAAATTAAACAGAGCCCGACATTAAATACAGTACAATGAAACAGTGCCCTACATTGAACGCTGTAAAATTAAACAGAGCCCGACATTAAATACGGTACCATGAAACAGTGCCCTACATTGTACAAAGTAAAATTAAACAGAGCCCGACATTAAATACGGTACAATGAAATAGTTCCGTACAGTGAACAAGGTAAAATTAAACAGAGCCCGACATTAAATACGGTACAATGAAACGGTGCCCTAAAGTGAACAATGTAAAATAAAAAAGAGCCCGACATTAAATACAGTACAATGACACAGTGCCCTACAGTGAACAATGTAAAATTAAACAGAGCCCGACATTAAATACGTTACAATGAAACAGTGACCGACAGTGAACAATGTAAAATTAAACAGAGCTCGACATTAAATACAGTACAATGAAACAGTGCCCTACAGTGAACAAGGTAAAATTAAACAGAGCCCGACATTAAATACGGTACAATGAAACAGTGCGCTACAGTGAACAATGTAAAATTAAACAGAGCACGACATTAAACGCAGTACAATGTAACAGTGCCCTCCACTGTGCAAGGTAAAATTAAACACAGCCCGACATTAAATACGGTACAATGAAACAGTGCCCTACACTGAACAAGCTAAAATTAAACAGAGCCCGACATTAAATACAGTACAATGAAACAGTGCCCTACAGTGAACAAGGCAAAATTAAACAGAGCCCGACATTAAATACAGTACAATGAAACAGTGCCCTACACTGAACAATGTAAAATTAAACAGAGCCCGACATTAAATACAGTACAATGAAACAGTCCCCTACACTGAACAAGCTAAAATTAAACAGAGCCCGACATTAAATACAGTACAATGAAACAGTGCCCTACAGTGAACAATGTACAATTAAACACAGCCCGACATTAAATACAGTACAATGAAACAGTGCCCTAGACTGAACAAGGTAAAATTAAACAGAGCCCGACATTAAATACGGTACAATGAATCAGTAACCTACAGTGAACAATGTAAAATTAAACAGAGCCCGACATTAAATACAGTACAATGAAACAGTGACCTACAGTGAACAATGTAAAATTAAACACAGCCCGACATTAAATACAGTACAATGTAACAGTGCCCTACAGTGAACAATGTAAAATATAACACAGCCCGACATTAAATACGGTACAATGAAACAGTGCCCTACAGTGAACAAGGTAACATTAAACAGAGCCCGACATTAAATACGGTACAATGAAACAGTGCCCTACACTGAACAATGTAAAATAAAACACAGCCCGACACTAAATACGGTACAATGAAACAGTGACCTACACTGAACAATGTAAAATTAAACAGAGCCCGACATTAAATACAGTACAATGAAACAGTGACCTACAGTAAAAAAAGCAAAATTAAACACAGCCCGACATTAAATACAGTACAATGTAACAGTGCCCTACAGTGAACAATGTAAAATATAACACAGCCCGACATTAAATACGGTACAATGAAACAGTGCCCTACAGTGAACAAGGTAACATTAAACAGAGCCCGACATTAAATACGGTACAATGAAACAGTGCCCGACAGTGAACAAGGTAAAATAAAACACAGCCCGACACTAAATACGGTACAATGAAACAGTGACCTACACTGAACAATGTAAAATTAAACAGAGCCCGACATTAAATACAGTACAATGAAACAGTGACCTACAGTAAAAAAAGCAAAATTAAACAGAGCCGGACATTAAATACGGTAAAATGAAACAGTGCCCTACACTGAACAAGGTAAAATTAAACAGAGCCCGACATTAAATACAGTACAATGAAACAGTGCCCTACAGTAAACAAGGAAAAATTAAACAGAGCTCGACATTAAATACGGTAAAATGAAACAGTGCCCTACACTGAACAATGTAAAATAAAACACAGCCCGACATTAAATACGGTGCAATGAAACAGTGCCCCACAGTGAACAATGTAAAATTAAACAGAGCCCGACATTAAATACGGTACAATGAAACAGTGCCCTACACTGAACAATGTAAAATTAAACAGAGCCCGACATTAAATACAGTACAATGAAACAGTGCCCTACACTGAACAATGTAAAATTAAACAGAGCCCGACATTAAATACGGTACAATGAAACAGTGCCCTACACTGAACAATGTAAAATTAAACAGAGCCCGACATTAAATACGGTACAATGAAACAGTGCCCTACACTGAACAATGTAAAATTAAACAGAGCCCGACATTAAATACGGTACAATGAAACAGTGCCCTACACTGAACAATGTAAAATTAAACAGAGCCCGACATTAAATACGGTACAATGAAACAGTGCCCTTCACTGAACAATGTAAAATTAAACAGAGCCCGACATTAAATACGGTACAATGAAACAGTGCCCTACACTGAACAATGTAAAATTAAACAGAGCCCGACATTAAATACGGTACAATGAAACAGTGCCCTACAGTGAACAATGTACAATTAAACACAGCCCGACATTAAATACAGTACAATGAAACAGTGCCCTAGACTGAACAAGGTAAAATTAAACAGAGCCCGACATTAAATACGGTACAATGAATCAGTAACCTACAGTGAACAATGTAAAATTAAACAGAGCCCGACATTAAATACAGTACAATGAAACAGTGACCTACAGTGAACAATGTAAAATTAAACACAGCCCGACATTAAATACAGTACAATGTAACAGTGCCCTACAGTGAACAATGTAAAATATAACACAGCCCGACATTAAATACGGTACAATGAAACAGTGCCCTACAGTGAACAAGGTAACATTAAACAGAGCCCGACATTAAATACGGTACAATGAAACAGTGCCCTACACTGAACAATGTAAAATAAAACACAGCCCGACACTAAATACGGTACAATGAAACAGTGACCTACACTGAACAATGTAAAATTAAACAGAGCCCGACATTAAATACAGTACAATGAAACAGTGACCTACAGTAAAAAAAGCAAAATTAAACACAGCCCGACATTAAATACAGTACAATGTAACAGTGCCCTACAGTGAACAATGTAAAATATAACACAGCCCGACATTAAATACGGTACAATGAAACAGTGCCCTACAGTGAACAAGGTAACATTAAACAGAGCCCGACATTAAATACGGTACAATGAAACAGTGCCCGACAGTGAACAAGGTAAAATAAAACACAGCCCGACACTAAATACGGTACAATGAAACAGTGACCTACACTGAACAATGTAAAATTAAACAGAGCCCGACATTAAATACAGTACAATGAAACAGTGACCTACAGTAAAAAAAGCAAAATTAAACAGAGCCGGACATTAAATACGGTAAAATGAAACAGTGCCCTACACTGAACAAGGTAAAATTAAACAGAGCCCGACATTAAATACAGTACAATGAAACAGTGCCCTACAGTAAACAAGGAAAAATTAAACAGAGCTCGACATTAAATACGGTAAAATGAAACAGTGCCCTACACTGAACAATGTAAAATAAAACACAGCCCGACATTAAATACGGTGCAATGAAACAGTGCCCCACAGTGAACAATGTAAAATTAAACAGAGCCCGACATTAAATACGGTACAATGAAACAGTGCCCTACACTGAACAATGTAAAATTAAACAGAGCCCGACATTAAATACAGTACAATGAAACAGTGCCCTACACTGAACAATGTAAAATTAAACAGAGCCCGACATTAAATACGGTACAATGAAACAGTGCCCTACACTGAACAATGTAAAATTAAACAGAGCCCGACATTAAATACGGTACAATGAAACAGTGCCCTTCACTGAACAATGTAAAATTAAACAGAGCCCGACATTAAATACGGTACAATGAAACAGTGCCCTACACTGAACAATGTAAAATTAAACAGAGCCCGACATTAAATACGGTACAATGAAACAGTGCCCTACACTGAACAATGTAAAATTAAACAGAGCCCGACATTAAATACAGTACAATGAAACAGTGCCCTACACTGAACAATGTAAAATTAAACAGAGCCCGACATTAAATACGGTACAGTGAAACAGTGCCCTACAGTGAACAAGGTAAAATAAAACACAGCCCGACTTTAAATACAGTACAATGAAACAGTGCCCTACACTGAACAAGGTAAAATTAAACAGAGCCCGACATTAAATACGGTACAATGAAACAGTGCCCTACACTGAACAATGTAAAATTAAACAGAGCCCGACATTAAATACAGTACAATGAAACAGTGCCCTACACTGAACAATGTAAAATTAAACAGAGCCCGACATTAAATACGGTACAATGAAACAGTGCCCTACACTGAACAATGTAAAATTAAACAGAGCCCGACATTAAATACAGTACAATGAAACAGTGCCCTACACTGAACAATGTAAAATTAAACAGAGCCCGACATTAAATACAGTACAATGAAACAGTGCCCTACACTGAACAATGTAAAATTAAACAGAGCCCGACATTAAATACGGTACAGTGAAACAGTGCCCTACAGTGAACAAGGTAAAATAAAACACAGCCCGACTTTAAATACAGTACAATGAAACAGTGCCCTACACTGAACAAGGTAAAATTAAACAGAGCCCGACATTAAATACGGTACAATGAAACAGTGCCCTACACTGAACAATGTAAAATTAAACAGAGCCCGACATTAAATACAGTACAATGAAACAGTGCCCTACACTGAACAATGTAAAATTAAACAGAGCCCGACATTAAATACAGTACAATGAAACAGTGCCCTACACTGAACAATGTAAAATTAAACAGAGCCCGACATTAAATACAGTACAATGAAACAGTGCCCTACAGTGAACAAGGTAACATTAAACAGAGCCCGACATTAAATACGGTACAATGAAACAGTGCCCGACAGTGAACAAGGTAAAATAAAACACAGCCCGACACTAAATACGGTACAATGAAACAGTGACCTACACTGAACAATGTAAAATTAAACAGAGCCCGACATTAAATACAGTACAATGAAACAGTGACCTACAGTAAAAAAAGCAAAATTAAACAGAGCCGGACATTAAATACGGTAAAATGAAACAGTGCCCTACACTGAACAAGGTAAAATTAAACAGAGCCCGACATTAAATACAGTACAATGAAACAGTGCCCTACAGTAAACAAGGAAAAATTAAACAGAGCTCGACATTAAATACGGTAAAATGAAACAGTGCCCTACACTGAACAATGTAAAATAAAACACAGCCCGACATTAAATACGGTGCAATGAAACAGTGCCCCACAGTGAACAATGTAAAATTAAACACAGCCCGACATTAAATACGGTACAATGAAACAGTGCCCTACACTGAACAATGTAAAATTAAACAGAGCCCGACATTAAGTACAGTACAATGAAACAGTGCCCTACACTGAACAATGTAAAATTAAACAGAGCCCGACATTAAATACGGTACAATGAAACAGTGCCCTACACTGAACAATGTAAAATTAAACAGAGCCCGACATTAAATACGGTACAATGAAACAGTGCCCTTCACTGAACAATGTAAAATTAAACAGAGCCCGACATTAAATACGGTACAATGAAACAGTGCCCTACACTGAACAATGTAAAATTAAACAGAGCCCGACATTAAATACGGTACAATGAAACAGTGCCCTACACTGAACAATGTAAAATTAAACAGAGCCCGACATTAAATACAGTACAATGAAACAGTGCCCTACACTGAACAATGTAAAATTAAACAGAGCCCGACATTAAATACGGTACAGTGAAACAGTGCCCTACAGTGAACAAGGTAAAATAAAACACAGCCCGACTTTAAATACAGTACAATGAAACAGTGCCCTACACTGAACAAGGTAAAATTAAACAGAGCCCGACATTAAATACGGTACAATGAAACAGTGCCCTACACTGAACAATGTAAAATTAAACAGAGCCCGACATTAAATACAGTACAATGAAACAGTGCCCTACACTGAACAATGTAAAATTAAACAGAGCCCGACATTAAATACGGTACAATGAAACAGTGCCCTACACTGAACAATGTAAAATTAAACAGAGCCCGACATTAAATACAGTACAATGAAACAGTGCCCTACACTGAACAATGTAAAATTAAACAGAGCCCGACATTAAATACAGTACAATGAAACAGTGCCCTACACTGAACAATGTAAAATTAAACAGAGCCCGACATTAAATACGGTACAGTGAAACAGTGCCCTACAGTGAACAAGGTAAAATAAAACACAGCCCGACTTTAAATACAGTACAATGAAACAGTGCCCTACACTGAACAAGGTAAAATTAAACAGAGCCCGACATTAAATACGGTACAATGAAACAGTGCCCTACACTGAACAATGTAAAATTAAACAGAGCCCGACATTAAATACAGTACAATGAAACAGTGCCCTACACTGAACAATGTAAAATTAAACAGAGCCCGACATTAAATACAGTACAATGAAACAGTGCCCTACACTGAACAATGTAAAATTAAACAGAGCCCGACATTAAATACAGTACAATGAAACAGTGCCCTACACTGACCAATGTAAAATTAAACACAGCCCGACATTAAATACGGTACAATGAAACAGTGTTCTACACTGAACAATGTAAAATTAAACAGAGCCCGACATTAAATACGGTACAATGAAACAGTGCCCTACACTGAACAATGTAAAATTAAACAGAGCCCGACATTAAATACAGTACAATGAAACAGTGACCTACAGTAAAAAAGGCAAAATTAAACAGAGCCCGACATTAAATACGGGACAATGAAACAATGCCCGACAGTGAACAATGTAAAATTAAACACAGCCCGACATTAAATACGGTAAAATGAAACAGTGCCCTACACTGAACAAGGTAAAATTAAACAGAGCCCGACATTAAATACGGTACAATGAAACAGTGCCCTACACTGAACAAGGTAAAATTAAACAGAGCCCGACATTAAATACAGTACAATGAAACAGTGCCCTACACTGAACAAGGTAAAATTAAACAGAGCCCGACATTAAATACGGTAAAATGAAACAGTGCCCTACACTGAACAAGGTAAAATTAAACAGAGCCCGACATTAAATACGGTACAATGAAACAGTGCCCTACACTGAACAAGGTAAAATTAAACAGAGCCCGACATTAAATACGGTACAATGAAACAATGCCCTACAGTGAACAATGTAAAATTAAACACAGCCCGACATTTAATACGGTAAAATGAAACAGTGCCCTACACTGAACAATGTAAAATTAAATAGAGCCCGACATTAAATACTGTACAATGAAACAGTGACCTACAGTAAAAAAGGCAAAATTAAACAGAGCCCGACATTAAATACAGTACAATGAAACAGTGCCCTACACTGAACAATGTAAAATTAAACAGAGCCCGACATTAAATACGGGACAATGAAACAGTGACCTCCACTGAACAATGTAAAATTAAACAGAGCCCGACATTAAATACGGTACAATGAAACAGTGCCCTACAGTGAACAATGTAAAATTAAACAGAGCCCAACATTAAATACAGCACAATGAAACAATGCCCTACAGTGAACAATGTAAAATTAAACACAGCCCGACATTAAATACGGTAAAATGAAACAGTGCCCTACACTGAACAAGGTAAAATTAAACAGAGCCCGACATTAAATACGGTACAATGAAACAGTGCCCTACACTGAACAAGGTAAAATTAAACAGAGCCCGACATTAAATACAGTACAATGAAACAGTGACCTACAGTAAACAAGGCAAAATTAAACAGAGCCCGACATTAAATACAGTACAATGTAACAGTGCCCTCCACTGAGCAAGGTAAAATTAAACACAGCCCGACATTAAATACGGTACAATGAAACAGTGACCTACAGTAAACAAGGCTAAATTAAACAGAGCCCGACATTAAATACAGTACAATGAAACAGTGCCCTACACTGAACAAGGTAAAATTAAACAGAGCACGACATTAAATACAGTACACTGTAACAGTGCCGTCCACTGAGCAAGGTAAAATTAAACACAGCCCGACATTAAATACGGTACAATGAAACAGTGCCCTACACTGAACAATGTAAAATTAAACAGAGCCCAACATTAAATACGGGACAATGAAACAGTGCCCTACAAGCAACAAGGTAAAATTAAACACAGCCCGACATTAAATACGGTACAATGAAACAGTGCCCTACACTGAACAATGTAAAATTAAACACAGCCCGACATTAAATACGGTACAATGAAACAGTGCCCTACACTGAACAATGTAAAATTAAACAGAGCCCGATATTAAATACGGTACAATGAAACAGTGCCCTACAGTGAACAATGTACAATTAAACACAGCCCGACATTAAATACGGCAAAATGAAACAGTGTCCTACACTGAACAATGTAAAATTAAACAGTGCCCGACATTAAATACGGTACAATGAAACAGTGCCCTACAGTGAACAATGTAAAATAAACAGAGCCCGACATTAAATACAGTACAATGAAACAGTGCCCGACACTGAACAATGTAAAATTAAACAAAGCTCGACATTAAATACGGTACAATGAAACAGTGCGCAACACTGAACAAGGTAAAATTAAACAGAGCCCGACATTAAATACAGTAAAATGAAACAGTGCCCTACAGTGAACAATGTACAATTAAACACAGCCCGACATTAAATACGGTACAATGAAACGGTGCCCTACACTGTACAAGGTAAAATTAAACAGAGCCCGACATTAAATACAGTACAATGAAACAATGCCCTACAGTAAACAAGGTAAAATTAAACACAGCCCGACAATTAATACGGTACAGTGAAACAGTGCCCTACAGTAAACAAGGCAAAATTAAACAGAGCCCAACATTAAATACAGTACAATGAAACAGTGCCCTACACTGAACAACGTAACATTAAACAGAGCCCGACATTAAATAAGGGACAATGAAACTGTGCCCGACAGTGAACAAGGTAAAATTAAACAGAGCACGACATTAAATACAGTACAATGAAACAGTGCCCTACAGTGAAGAATGTAAAATTAAACACAGACCTACATTAAATACAGTACAATGAAACAGTGACCTATAGTGAACAATGTAAAATTAAACATAGCCCGACATTAAATACGGTACAGTGAAACCGTGCCCTACACTGAACAATGTAAAATTAAACAGAGCCCGACATTAAATACAGTACAATGAATCAGTGCCCTACACTGAACAATGTAAAACTAAACACAGCCCGACATTAAAGAAAGTACAATGAAACAGTGCCCTACACTGAATAATGTAAAATTAAACAGAGCCCGACATTAAGTACGGGACAATGAAACAGTGCCCAACAGTGAACAAGGTAAAATTAAACAGAGCCCAACATTAAATACAGCACAATGAAACAATGCCCTACAGTGAACAATGTAAAGTTAAACACAGCCCGACATTAAATACGGTAAAATGAAACAGTGCCCTACACTGAACAAGGTATATTTAAACAGAGCCCGACATTAAATACGGTACAAGGAAACTGTGCCCTACACTGAACAAGGTAAAATTAAACAGAGCCCGACATTAAATACAGTACAATGAAACAGTGACCTACAGTAAACAAGGCAAAATTAAACAGAGCCCGACATTAAATACAGTACAATGAAAAAGTGCCCTACACTGAACAATGTAACATTAAACAGAGCGCGACATTAAATACGGGACAACGAAACAGTGCCCGACAGTGAACAAGGTAAAATTAAACAGAGCACAACATTAAATACGGGACAATGAAACAGTGCCCTACAGTGAACAATTTTAGATTAAACAGAGCACGACATTAAATACAGTACAATGTAACAGTGTCCTCCACTGAGCAAGGTAAAATTAAACACAGCCCGACATTAAATACGGTACAATGAAACAGTGCCCTACAGTGAACAATGTACAATTAAACACAGCCCGACATTAAATACGGTACAATGAAACAGTGCCCTACACTGAACAAGGTAAAATTAAACACAGCCCGACATTAAATACGGTACAATGAAACAGTGACCTACAGTAAACAAGGCTAAATTAAACAGAGCCCGACATTAAATACAGTACAATGAAACAGTGCCCTACACTGAACAAGGTAAAATTAAACAGAGCACGACATTAAATACAGTACACTGTAACAGTGCCGTCCACTGAGCAAGGTAAAATTAAACACAGCCCGACATTAAATACGGTACAATGAAACAGTGCCCTACACTGAACAATGTAAAATTAAACAGAGCCCAACATTAAATACGGGACAATGAAACAGTGCCCTACAAGCAACAAGGTAAAATTAAACACAGCCCGACATTAAATACGGTACAATGAAACAGTGCCCTACACTGAACAATGTAAAATTAAACACAGCCCGACATTAAATACGGTACAATGAAACAGTGCCCTACACTGAACAATGTAAAATTAAACAGAGCCCGATATTAAATACGGTACAATGAAACAGTGCCCTACAGTGAACAATGTACAATTAAACACAGCCCGACATTAAATACGGCAAAATGAAACAGTGTCCTACACTGAACAATGTAAAATTAAACAGTGCCCGACATTAAATACGGTACAATGAAACAGTGCCCTACAGTGAACAATGTAAAATAAACAGAGCCCGACATTAAATACAGTACAATGAAACAGTGCCCGACACTGAACAATGTAAAATTAAACAAAGCTCGACATTAAATACGGTACAATGAAACAGTGCGCAACACTGAACAAGGTAAAATTAAACAGAGCCCGACATTAAATACAGTAAAATGAAACAGTGCCCTACAGTGAACAATGTACAATTAAACACAGCCCGACATTAAATACGGTACAATGAAACGGTGCCCTACACTGTACAAGGTAAAATTAAACAGAGCCCGACATTAAATACAGTACAATGAAACAATGCCCTACAGTAAACAAGGTAAAATTAAACACAGCCCGACAATTAATACGGTACAGTGAAACAGTGCCCTACAGTAAACAAGGCAAAATTAAACAGAGCCCAACATTAAATACATTACAATGAAACAGTGCCCTACACTGAACAATGTAACATTAAACAGAGCCCGACATTAAATAAGGGACAATGAAACTGTGCCCGACAGTGAACAAGGTAAAATTAAACAGAGCACGACATTAAATACAGTACAATGAAACAGTGCCCTACAGTGAAGAATGTAAAATTAAACACAGACCTACATTAAATACAGTACAATGAAACAGTGACCTATAGTGAACAATGTAAAATTAAACATAGCCCGACATTAAATACGGTACAGTGAAACCGTGCCCTACACTGAACAATGTAAAATTAAACAGAGCCCGACATTAAATACAGTACAATGAATCAGTGCCCTACACTGAACAATGTAAAGTTAAACACAGCCCGACATTAAATACGGTAAAATGAAACAGTGCCCTACACTGAACAAGGTATATTTAAACAGAGCCCGACATTAAATACGGTACAAGGAAACTGTGCCCTACACTGAACAAGGTAAAATTAAACAGAGCCCGACATTAAATACAGTACAATGAAACAGTGACCTACAGTAAACAAGGCAAAATTAAACAGAGCCCGACATTAAATACAGTACAATGAAAAAGTGCCCTACACTGAACAATGTAACATTAAACAGAGCGCGACATTAAATACGGGACAACGAAACAGTGCCCGACAGTGAACAAGGTAAAATTAAACAGAGCACAACATTAAATACGGGACAATGAAACAGTGCCCTACAGTGAACAATTTTAGATTAAACAGAGCACGACATTAAATACAGTACAATGTAACAGTGTCCTCCACTGAGCAAGGTAAAATTAAACACAGCCCGACATTAAATACGGTACAATGAAACAGTGCCCTACAGTGAACAATGTACAATTAAACACAGCCCGACATTAAATACGGTACAATGAAACAGTGCCCTACACTGAACAAGGTAAAATTAAACACAGCCCGACATTAAATACGGTACAATGAAACAGTGACCTACAGTAAACAAGGCTAAATTAAACAGAGCCCGACATTAAATACAGTACAATGAAACAGTGCCCTACACTGAACAAGGTAAAATTAAACAGAGCACGACATTAAATACAGTACACTGTAACAGTGCCGTCCACTGAGCAAGGTAAAATTAAACACAGCCCGACATTAAATACGGTACAATGAAACAGTGCCCTACACTGAACAATGTAAAATTAAACAGAGCCCAACATTAAATACGGGACAATGAAACAGTGCCCTACAAGCAACAAGGTAAAATTAAACACAGCCCGACATTAAATACGGTACAATGAAACAGTGCCCTACACTGAACAATGTAAAATTAAACACAGCCCGACATTAAATACGGTACAATGAAACAGTGCCCTACACTGAACAATGTAAAATTAAACAGAGCCCGATATTAAATACGGTACAATGAAACAGTGCCCTACAGTGAACAATGTACAATTAAACACAGCCCGACATTAAATACGGCAAAATGAAACAGTGTCCTACACTGAACAATGTAAAATTAAACAGTGCCCGACATTAAATACGGTACAATGAAACAGTGCCCTACAGTGAACAATGTAAAATAAACAGAGCCCGACATTAAATACAGTACAATGAAACAGTGCCCGACACTGAACAATGTAAAATTAAACAAAGCTCGACATTAAATACGGTACAATGAAACAGTGCGCAACACTGAACAAGGTAAAATTAAACAGAGCCCGACATTAAATACAGTAAAATGAAACAGTGCCCTACAGTGAACAATGTACAATTAAACACAGCCCGACATTAAATACGGTACAATGAAACGGTGCCCTACACTGTACAAGGTAAAATTAAACAGAGCCCGACATTAAATACAGTACAATGAAACAATGCCCTACAGTAAACAAGGTAAAATTAAACACAGCCCGACAATTAATACGGTACAGTGAAACAGTGCCCTACAGTAAACAAGGCAAAATTAAACAGAGCCCAACATTAAATACAGTACAATGAAACAGTGCCCTACACTGAACAATGTAACATTAAACAGAGCCCGACATTAAATAAGGGACAATGAAACTGTGCCCGACAGTGAACAAGGTAAAATTAAACAGAGCACGACATTAAATACAGTACAATGAAACAGTGCCCTACAGTGAAGAATGTAAAATTAAACACAGACCTACATTAAATACAGTACAATGAAACAGTGACCTATAGTGAACAATGTAAAATTAAACATAGCCCGACATTAAATACGGTACAGTGAAACCGTGCCCTACACTGAACAATGTAAAATTAAACAGAGCCCGACATTAAATACAGTACAATGAATCAGTGCCCTACACTGAACAATGTAAAACTAAACACAGCCCGACATTAAAGAAAGTACAATGAAACAGTGCCCTACACTGAATAATGTAAAATTAAACAGAGCCCGACATTAAGTACGGGACAATGAAACAGTGCCCAACAGTGAACAAGGTAAAATTAAACAGAGCCCAACATTAAATACAGCACAATGAAACAATGCCCTACAGTGAACAATGTAAAGTTAAACACAGCCCGACATTAAATACGGTAAAATGAAACAGTGCCCTACACTGAACAAGGTATATTTAAACAGAGCCCGACATTAAATACGGTACAAGGAAACTGTGCCCTACACTGAACAAGGTAAAATTAAACAGAGCCCGACATTAAATACAGTACAATGAAACAGTGACCTACAGTAAACAAGGCAAAATTAAACAGAGCCCGACATTAAATACAGTACAATGAAAAAGTGCCCTACACTGAACAATGTAACATTAAACAGAGCGCGACATTAAATACGGGACAACGAAACAGTGCCCGACAGTGAACAAGGTAAAATTAAACAGAGCACAACATTAAATACGGGACAATGAAACAGTGCCCTACAGTGAACAATTTTAGATTAAACAGAGCACGACATTAAATACAGTACAATGTAACAGTGTCCTCCACTGAGCACGGTAAAATGAAACGGTGCCCTACACTGAACAAGGTAAAATTAAACATAGCCCGACATTACATACAGTACAATGAAACAGTGACCTACAGTGAACAAGGTAAAATTAAACAGAGCCCGACATTAAATACAGTACAATGAAACAGTGCCCTACAGTGAACAAGGTAAAATTAAACAGAGCCCGACATTAAATACAGTACAATGAAACAGTGCCCTACAAGCAACGAGGTAAAATTAAACAGAGCCCGACATTAAATACAGTACAATGTAACAGTGCCCTCCACTGAGCAAGGTAAAATTAAACACAGCCCAACATTAAATACGGTACAATGAAACAGTGTCCTACAGTGAACAATGTACAATCAAACACAGCCCGACATTAAATACGGTAATATGAAACAGTGCCCTACACTGAACAAGGTAAAATTAAACACAGCCCGATATCAAATACGGTACAATGAAACAGTGCCCTACACTGAACAATGTAAAATTAAACAGAGCCCAAAATTAAATACAGTACAATGAAACAGTGCCCTACACTGAACAAGGTAAAATTAAACACAGCCCGACATTAAATACGGTACAATGAATCAGTGCCCTACACTGAACAATGTAAAATTAAACACAGCCCGACATTAAATACGGTAAAATGAAACAGTGCCCTACACTGAACAAGGTAAAATTAAACAGAGCCCGACTTTAAATACGGTACAATGAAACAGTGCCCTACACTGAACAAGGTAAAATTAAACAGAGCCCGACATTAAATACAGTACAATGAAACAGTGCCGACAGTGAACAATGTAAACTTAAACACAGCCCGACATTAAATACGGTACAATGAATCAGTGCCCTACACTGAACAATGCAAAATTAAACACAGCCCGGCATTAAATACAGTCCAATGAAACAGTGACCTACAGTAAACAAGGCAAAATTAAACAGAGCCCGACATTAAAGACAGTACAATGAAACAGTGCCCTACACTGAACAATGTAAAATTAAACAGAGCCCGACATTAAATACGGGACAATGAAACAGTGCCCAGCAGTGAACAATGTAAAATTAAACAGAGCCCAACATTAAATACAGCACAATGAAACAATGCCCTCCAGTGAACAATGTAAAGTTAAACACAGCCCGACATTAAATACGGTAAAATGAAACACTGCCCTACACTAAACAAGGTAAAATTAAACAGAGCCCGACATTAAATACGGGACAACGAAACAGTGCCCGACAGTGAACAAGGTAAAATTAGACAGAGCCCAACATTAAATATGGTACAATGAAACAGTGCCCTACAGTGAACAATGTAAAATTAAACAGAGCACGACATTAAATACAGTACAATGAAACAGTGCCCTACAGAGAACAATGTACAATTAAACACAGCCCGACATTAAATACGGTACAATGAAACAGTGCCCTACACTGAACAAGGTAAAATTAAACACAGCCCGACATTAAATACGGTACAATGAATCAGTGCCCTACACTGAACAATGTAAAATTAAACAGAGCCCGACATTAAAGACTGTACAATGAAACAGTGACCTACACTGAATAATGTAAAATTAAACAGAGCCCGACATTAAATACGGGACAATGAAAGAGTGCCCGACAGTGAACAATGTAAAATTAAACAGAGCACGACATTAAATACAGTACAATGTAACAGTGCCCTCCACTGAGCAAGGTAAAATTAAACAGAGCACGACATTAAATACGGTACACTGAAACAGTGCCCTACACTGAGCAATGTAAAATTTAACATAGCCCGACATTAAATACGGTACAATGAAACAGTGCCCTACAGTGAACAATGTAAAATTAAACAGAGAACGACATTAAATACAGTACAATGTAACAGTGCCCTACACTGAGCAAGGTAAAATTAAACACAGCCCGACATTAAATACAGTACAATGAAACAGTGACCTACAGTGAACAATGTAAAATTAAACATAGCCCGACATTAAATACGGTACAATGAAACAGTGCCCTACAGTGAAAAATGTAAAATTAAACAGAGCACGACATTAAATACAGTACAATGTAACAGCGTCCTCCACTGAGCAAGGTAAAATTAAACACAGCCCGACATTAAATACGGTACAATGAAACAGTGCCCGACAGTGAACAATGTACAATTAAACACAGCCCAACATTAAATACGGTACAATGAAACAGTGCCCTACAGTGAATACTGTACAATTAAACACAGCCCAACATTAAATACTAAACAGTGAAACAGTGCCCTACACTGAACAAGGTAAAATTAAACACTGCCCGACATTAAATACGTTACAATGAAACAGTGCCCTACACTGAACAATGTAAAATTAAACACAGCCCGACATTAAATACGGTACAATGAAACAGTGCCCTACACTGAACAAGGTAAAATTAAACAGAGCCCGACATTAAATACAGTACAATGAAACAGTGCCCTACAGTGAACAATGTACAATTAAACACAGCTCAACATTAAATACGGTACAGTGAAACAGTGCCCTACACTGAACAAGGTAAAATTAAACACAGCCCGACATTAAATACGTTACAATGAAACAGTGCCCTACACTGAACAAGGTAAAATTAAACACAGCCCGACATTAAATACGTTACAATGAAACAGTGCCCTACACTGAACAATGTAAAATTAAACACAGCCCGACATTAAATACGGTACAATGAAACAGTGCCCTACAAGCAACAAGGTAAAATTAAACAGAGCCCGACATTAAATACGGTAGAATGAAACAGTGCCCTACACTGAACAAGGTAAAATTAAACAGAGCCCGACATTAAATACAGTACAATGAAACAGGGCCCTAATGTGAACAATGTAAAATAAAACAGAGCCCGACATTAAATACGGTACAATGAATCAGTGCCCTACAAGCAACAAGGTAAAATTAAACAGAGCCCGACATTAAATACGGTAGAATGAAACAGTGCACTACACTGAACAATGTAAAATTAAACACAGCCCGACATTAAATACGATACAATGAAACAGTGCCCTACACTGAACAAGGTAAAATTAAACAGAGCCCGACATTAAATACGGTACAATGAAACAGTGCCCTACACTGAACAAGGTAAAATTAAACAGAGCCCGACATTAAATACAGGACAATGAAACAGTGACTTACAGTAAACAAGGCAAAATTAAACAGAGCCCGACATTAAATACAGTACAATGAAACAGTGCCCTCCACTGAACAATGTAAATTTAAACACAGCCCGACATTAAATACGGTACAATGAATCAGTGCCCTACACTGAACAATGTAAAATTAAACACAGCCCGGCATTAAATACAGTACAATGAAACAGTGACCTACAGTAAACAAGGCAAAATTATACAGAGCCCGACATTAAAGACAGTACAATGAAACAGTGCCCTACACTGAATAACGTAAAATTAAACAGAGCCCGACATTAAATACGGGACAATGAAACAGTGCCCAACACTGAACAAGGTAAAATTAAACACAGCCCGACATTAAATACGGTACAATGAATCAGTGCCCTACACTGAACAATGTAAAATTAAACACAGCCCGGCAATAAATACAGTACAATGAAACAGTGACCTACAGTAAACAAGGCAAAATTAAACAGAGCCCGACATTAAAGACTGTACAATGAAACAGGGCCCTACACTGAATAATGTAAAATTAAACAGAGCCCGACATTAAATACGGGACAATGAAACATTGCCCGACAGTGAACAAGGTAAAATTAAACAGAGCCCAACATTAAATACAGCACAATGAAACAATGCCCTACAGTGAACAATGTAAAGTTAAACACAGCCCGACATTAAATACGGTAAAATGAAACAGTGCCCTACACTGAACAAGGTAAAATTAAACACAGCCCGACATTAAATACAGTATAATGAAACAGTGCCCTAGACTGAACAAGGTAAAATTAAACAGAGCCCGACATTAAATACGGTACAATGAAACAGTGCCCTACACTGAACAATGTAAAATTAAACATAGCCCTACATTAAATACGGTACAATGAAACAGTGCCCTACAGTGAACAATGTAAAATTAAACAGAGAACGACATTAAATACAGTACAATGTAACAGTGCCCTACACTGAGCAAGGTAAAATTAAACACAGCCCGACATTAAATACAGTACAATGAAACAGTGACCTACAGTGAACAATGTAAAATTAAACATAGCCCGACATTAAATACGGTACAATGAAACAGTGCCCTACAGTGATCAATGTACAATTAAACACAGCCCAACATTAACTACGGTACAATGAAACAGTGCCCTAAAGTGAACAATGTACAATTAAACACAGCCCAACATTAAATACGGTACAGTGAAACAGTGCCCTATACTGAACAAGGTAAAATTAAACACAGCCCGACATTAAATACGGTACAATGAAACAGTGCCCTACAGTGAACAATGTACAATTAAACACAGCCCAACATTAACTACGGTACAATGAAACAGTGCCTAAAGTGAACAATGTACAATTAAACACAGCCCAACATTAAATACGGTACAGTGAAACAGTGCCCTATACTGAACAAGGTAAAATTAAACACAGCCCGACATTAAATACGTTACAATGAAACAGTGCCCAACACGGAACAATGTAAAATTAAACACAGCCCGACATTAAATACGGTACAATGAAACAGTGCCCTACACTGAACAAGGTAAAATTAAACAGAGCCCGACATTAAATACGGTACAATGAAACAGTGCCCTGCACTGAACAAGGTAAAATTAAACAGAGCCCGACATTAAATACAGTACAATGAAACAGTGCCCTACAGTGAACAATGTACAATTAAACACAGCCCGACATTAAATACAGTACAATAAAACAGTGCCCTACACTGAACAATGTAAACTTAAACACAGCCCGACATTAAATACGGTACAATGAATCAGTGCCCTACACTGAACAATGCAAAATTAAACACAGCCCGGCATTAAATACAGTCCAATGAAACAGTGACCTACAGTAAACAAGGCAAAATTAAACAGAGCCCGACATTAAAGACAGTACAATGAAACAGTGCCCTACACTGAATAATGTAAAATTAAACAGAGCCCGACATTAAATACGGGACAATGAAACAGTGCCCAACAGTGAACAACGTAAAATTAAACAGAGCCCAACATTAAATACAGCACAATGAAACAATGCCCTACAGTGAACAATGTAAAGTTAAACACAGCCCGACATTAAATACGGTAAAATGAAACACTGCCCTACACTGAACAAGGTAAAATTAGACAGAGCCCAACATTAAATACGGGACAATGAAAGAGTGCCCTACAGTGAACAAGGTAAAATTTAACAGAGCCCGACATTAAATACGGTACAATGTAACAGTGCCCTCCACTGAGCAAGGTAAAATTAAACAGAGCACGATATTAAATACGGTACACTGAAACAGTGCCCTACACTGAGCAATGTAAAATTAAACATAGCCCGACATTAAATACGGTACAATGAAACAGTGCCCGACAGTGAACAGTGTACAATTAAACACAGCCCGACAGTAAATACGGTACAATGAAGCAGTGCCCTACACTGAACAAGGTAAAATTAAACAGAGCCCGACATTAAATACAGTACAATGAAACAGGGCCCTAATGTGAACAATGTAAAATAAAACAGAGCCCGACATTAAATACGGTACAATGAATCAGTGCCCTACAAGCAACAAGGTAAAATTAAACAGAGCCCGACATTAAATACGGTAGAATGAAACAGTGCACTACACTGAACAATGTAAAATTAAACACAGCCCGACATTAAATACGATACAATGAAACAGTGACCTACAGTGAACAATGTAAACATAAACACAGCCCGACATTAAATATGGTAAAATGAAACAGTGCCCTACACTGAACAAGGTAAAATTAAACAGAGCCCGACATTAAATACGGTACAATGAAACAGTGCCCTACACTGAACAAGGTAAAATTAAACAGAGCCCGACATTAAATACAGGACAATGAAACAGTGACCTACAGTAAACAAGGCAAAATTAAACAGAGCCCGACATTAAATACAGTACAATGAAACAGTGCCCTCCACTGAACAATGTAAATTTAAACACAGCCCGACATTAAATACGGTACAATGAATCAGTGCCCTACACTGAACAATGTAAAATTAAACACAGCCCGGCATTAAATACAGTACAATGAAACAGTGACCTACAGTAAACAAGGCAAAATTATACAGAGCCCGACATTAAAGACAGTACAATGAAACAGTGCCCTACACTGAATAACGTAAAATTAAACAGAGCCCGACATTAAATACGGGACAATGAAACAGTGCCCAACACTGAACAAGGTAAAATTAAACACAGCCCGACATTAAATACGGTACAATGAATCAGTGCCCTACACTGAACAATGTAAAATTAAACACAGCCCGGCAATAAATACAGTACAATGAAACAGTGACCTACAGTAAACAAGGCAAAATTAAACAGAGCCCGACATTAAAGACTGTACAATGAAACAGGGCCCTACACTGAATAATGTAAAATTAAACAGAGCCCGACATTAAATACGGGACAATGAAACATTGCCCGACAGTGAACAAGGTAAAATTAAACAGAGCCCAACATTAAATACAGCACAATGAAACAATGCCCTACAGTGAACAATGTAAAGTTAAACACAGCCCGACATTAAATACGGTAAAATGATACAGTGCCCTACACTGAACAAGGTAAAATTAAACACAGCCCGACATTAAATACAGTATAATGAAACAGTGCCCTAGACTGAACAAGGTAAAATTAAAAAGAGCCCGACATTAAATACGGTACAATGAAACAGTGCCCTACACTGAACAATGTAAAATTAAACATAGCCCGACATTAAATACGGTACAATGAAACAGTGCCCTACAGTGAACAATGTAAAATTAAACAGAGAACGACATTAAATACAGTACAATGTAACAGTGCCCTACACTGAGCAAGGTAAAATTAAACACAGCCCGACATTAAATACAGTACAATGAAACAGTGACCTACAGTGAACAATGTAAAATTAAACATAGCCCGACATTAAATACGGTACAATGAAACAGTGCCCTACAGTGAACAATGTACAATTAAACACAGCCCAACATTAACTACGGTACAATGAAACAGTGCCCTAAAGTGAACAATGTACAATTAAACACAGCCCAACATTAAATACGGTACAGTGAAACAGTGCCCTACACTGAACAAGGTAAAATTAAACACAGCCCGACATTAAATACGTTACAATGAAACAGTGCCCTACACTGAACAATGTAAAATTAAACACAGCCCGACATTAAATACGGTACAATGAAACAGTGCCCTACACTGAACAAGGTAAAATTAAACAGAGCCCGACATTAAATACAGTACAATGAAACAGTGCCCTACAGTGAACAATGTACAATTAAACACAGCCCAACATTAAATACGGTACAGTGAAACAGTGCCCTATACTGAACAAGGTAAAATTAAACACAGCCCGACATTAAATACGTTACAATGAAACAGTGCCCTACACGGAACAATGTAAAATTAAACACAGCCCGACATTAAATACGGTACAATGAAACAGTGCCTTACACTGAACAAGGTAAAATTAAACAGAGCCCGACATTAAATACGGTACAATGAAACAGTGCCCTGCACTGAACAAGGTAAAATTAAACAGAGCCCGACATTAAATACAGTACAATGAAACAGTGCCCTACAGTGAACAATGTACAATTAAACACAGCCCGACATTAAATACAGTACAATAAAACAGTGCCCTACACTGAACAATGTAAACTTAAACACAGCCCGACATTAAATACGGTACAATGAATCAGTGCCCTACACTGAACAATGCAAAATTAAACACAGCCCGGCATTAAATACAGTCCAATGAAACAGTGACCTACAGTAAACAAGGCAAAATTAAACAGAGCCCGACATTAAAGACAGTACAATGAAACAGTGCCCTACACTGAATAATGTAAAATTAAACAGAGCCCGACATTAAATACGGGACAATGAAACAGTGCCCAACAGTGAACAACGTAAAATTAAACAGAGCCCAACATTAAATACAGCACAATGAAACAATGCCCTACAGTGAACAATGTAAAGTTAAACACAGCCCGACATTAAATACGGTAAAATGAAACACTGCCCTACACTAAACAAGGTAAAATTAGACAGAGCCCAACATTAAATACGGGACAATGAAAGAGTGCCCTACAGTGAACAAGGTAAAATTTAACAGAGCCCGACATTAAATACGGTACAATGTAACAGTGCCCTCCACTGAGCAAGGTAAAATTAAACAGAGCACGACATTAAATACGGTACAATGAAACAGTGACCTACACTGAGCAATGTAAAATTAAACATAGCCCGACATTAAATACGGTACAATGAAACAGTGCCCTACAGTGAACAATGTAAAATTAAACAGAGAACGACATTAAATACGGTACAGTGAAAGAGTGCCCTACACTGAACAAGGTAAAATTAAACACAGCCCGACATTAAATACGTTACAATGAAATAGTGCCCTACACGGAACAATGTAAAATTAAACACAGCCCGACATTAAATACGGTACAACGAAACAGTGCCCTACACTGAACAAGGTAAAATTAAACAGAGCCCGACATTAAATACGGTACAATGAAACAGTGCCCTACACTGAACAAGGTAAAATTAAACAGAGCCCGACATTAAATACAGTACAATGAAACAGTGCCCTACAGTGAACAATGTACAATTAAACACAGCCCGACATTAAATACAGTACAATAAAACAGTGCCCTACACTGAACAATGTAAACTTAAACACAGCCCGACATTAAATACGGTACAATGAATCAGTGCCCTACACTGAACAATGCAAAATTAAACACAGCCCGGCATTAAATACAGTCCAATGAAACAGTGACCTACAGTAAACAAGGCAAAATTAAACAGAGCCCGACATTAAAGACAGTACAATGAAACAGTGCCCTACACTGAATAATGTAAAATTAAACAGAGCCCGACATTAAATACGGGACAATGAAACAGTGCCCAACAGTGAACAATGTAAAATTAAACAGAGCCCGACATTAAATACGGTACAATGAATCAGTGCCCTACACTGAACAATGCAAAATTAAACACAGCCCGGCATTAAATACAGTCCAATGAAACAGTGACCTACAGTAAACAAGGCAAAATTAAACAGAGCCCGACATTAAAGACAGTACAATGAAACAGTGCCCTACACTGAATAATGTAAAATTAAACAGAGCCCGACATTAAATACGGGACAATGAAACAGTGCCCAACAGTGAACAACGTAAAATTAAACAGAGCCCAACATT
Source organism: Scyliorhinus torazame (assembly GCF_047496885.1). Classification (NCBI taxonomy): domain Eukaryota; kingdom Metazoa; phylum Chordata; class Chondrichthyes; order Carcharhiniformes; family Scyliorhinidae; genus Scyliorhinus; species Scyliorhinus torazame. Next base: position 12,202 of record NW_027308142.1, on the reverse strand, counting down.
AAATACAGCACAATGAAACAATGCCCTACAGTGAACAATGTAAAGTTAAACACAGCCCGACATTAAATACGGTAAAATGAAACACTGCCCTACACTAAACAAGGTAAAATTAGACAGAGCCCAACATTAAATACGGGACAATGAAAGAGTGCCCTACAGTGAACAAGGTAAAATTTAACAGAGCCCGACATTAAATACGGTACAATGTAACAGTGCCCTCCACTGAGCAAGGTAAAATTAAACAGAGCACGACATTAAATACGGTACACTGAAACAGTGCCCTACACTGAGCAATGTAAAATTAAACATAGCCCGACATTAAATACGGTACAATGAAACAGTGCCCTACAGTGAACAGTGTACAATTAAACACAGCCCGACAGTAAATACGGTACAATGAAGCAGTGCCCTACACTGAACAAGGTAAAATTAAACAGAGCCCGACATTAAATACAGTACAATGAAACAGGGCCCTAATGTGAACAATGTAAAATAAAACAGAGCCCGACATTAAATACGGTACAATGAATCAGTGCCCTACAAGCAACAAGGTAAAATTAAACAGAGCCCGACATTAAATACGGTAGAATGAAACAGTGCACTACACTGAACAATGTAAAATTAAACACAGCCCGACATTAAATACGATACAATGAAACAGTGACCTACAGTGAACAATGTAAACATAAACACAGCCCGACATTAAATACGGTAAAATGAAACAGTGCCCTACACTGAACAAGGTAAAATTAAACAGAGCCCGACATTAAATACGGTACAATGAAACAGTGCCCTACACTGAACAAGGTAAAATTAAACAGAGCCCGACATTAATTACAGGACAATGAAACAGTGACCTACAGTAAACAAGGCAAAATTAAACAGAGCCCGACATTAAATACAGTACAATGAAACAGTGCCCTCCACTGAACAATGTAAATTTAAACACAGCCCGACATTAAATACGGTACAATGAATCAGTGCCCTACACTGAACAATGTAAAATTAAACACAGCCCGGCATTAAATACAGTACAATGAAACAGTGACCTACAGTAAACAAGGCAAAATTATACAGAGCCCGACATTAAAGACAGTACAATGAAACAGTGCCCTACACTGAATAACGTAAAATTAAACAGAGCCCGACATTAAATACGGGACAATGAAACAGTGCCCAACACTGAACAAGGTAAAATTAAACACAGCCCGACATTAAATACGGTACAATGAATCAGTGCCCTACACTGAACAATGTAAAATTAAACACAGCCCGGCAATAAATACAGTACAATGAAACAGTGACCTACAGTAAACAAGGCAAAATTAAACAGAGCCCGACATTAAAGACTGTACAATGAAACAGGGCCCTACACTGAATAATGTAAAATTAAACAGAGCCCGACATTAAATACGGGACAATGAAACATTGCCCGACAGTGAACAAGGTAAAATTAAACAGAGCCCGACATTAAATACGGTACAATGAAACAGTGCCCGACAGTGAACAATGTAAAATTAAACAGAGCTCGACATTAAATACAGTACAATGAAACAGTGCCCTACAGTGAACAATGTACAATTAAACACAGCCCGACATTAAATACGGGACAATGAAACAGTGCCCTACACTGAACAAGGTAAAATTAAACACAGCCCGACATTAAATACGGTACAATGAATCAGTGCCCTACACTGAACAATGTAAAATTAAACAGAGCCCGACATTAAAGACTGTACAATGAAACAGTGACCTACAGTGAATAATGTAAAATTAAACAGAGCCCGACATTAAATACGGTACAATGAAACAGTGCCCTACACTGAACAATGTAAAATTAAACACAGCCCGACATTAAATACGGTACAATGAAACAGTGCCCTACACTGAACAAGCTAAAATTAAACAGAGCCCAACATGAAATACGGTACAATGAAACAGTGCCCTACACTGAACAATGTAAAATTAAACAGAGCCCGACATTAAATACAGTACAATGAAACAGTGCCCTACAGTGAACAAGGTAAAATTAAACATAGCACGACATTAAATACAGTACAATGTAACAGTGCCCTCCACTGAGCAAGGTAAAATTAAACAGAGCAAGACATTAAATACGGTAAACTGAAACAGTGCCCTACACTGAGCAATGTAAAATTAAACATAGCCCGACATTAAATACGGTACACTGAAACAGTGACCTACAGTGAGCAATGTAAAATTAAACATAGCCCGACATTAAATACAGTAAAATGAAACAGTGCCCTACAAGCAACAAGGTAAAATTAAACAGAGCCAGACATTAAATACGGTAGAATGAAACAGTGCACTACACTGAACAATGTAAAATTAAACACAGCCCGACATTAAATACGGTGCAATGAAACAGTGACCTACAGTGAACAATGTAAACATAAACACAGCCCGACATTAAATACGGTAAAATGAAACAGTGCCCTACAGTGAACAATGTAAAATTAAACAGAGCCCGACATTAAATACAGTACAATGAAACAGTGCCCTACACTGAACAAGGTAAAATTAAACAGAGCCCGACATTAAATACGGTACAATGAAACAGTGCCCTACACTGAACAAGGTAAAATTAAACAGAGCCCGACATTAAATACGGTACAATGAAACAGTGCCCTACACTGAACAAGGTAAAATTAAACAGAGCCCGACATTAAATACAGTACAATGAAACAGTGACCTACAGTAAACAAGCCAAAATTAAACAGAGCCCGACATTAAATACAGTACAATGAAACAGTGCCCTCCACTGAACAATGTAAATTTAAACACAGCCCGACATTAAATACGGTACAATGTATCAGTGCCCTACACTGAACAATGTAAAATTAAACACAGCCCGGCATTAAATACAGTACAATGAAACAGTGCCCTACAGTGAACAATGTAAAATAAAACAGAGCCCGACATTAAATACGGTACAATGAATCAGTGCCCTACAAGCAACAAGGTAAAATTAAACAGAGCCCGACATTAAATACGGTAGAATGAAACAGTGCACTACACTGAACAATGTAAAATTAAACACAGCCCGACATTAAATACGATACAATGAAACAGTGACCTACAGTGAACAATGTAAACATAAACACAGCCCGACATTAAATACGGTAAAATGAAACAGTGCCCTACACTGAACAAGGTAAAATTAAACAGAGCCCGACATTAAATACGGTACAATGAAACAGTGCCCTACACTGAACAAGGTAAAATTAAACAGAGCCCGACATTAATTACAGGACAATGAAACAGTGACCTACAGTAAACAAGGCAAAATTAAACAGAGCCCGACATTAAATACAGTACAATGAAACAGTGCCCTCCACTGAACAATGTAAACATAAACACAGCCCGACATTAAATACGGTAAAATGAAACAGTGCCCTACACTGAACAAGGTAAAATTAAACACAGCCCGACATTAAATACGGTACAATGAATCAGTGCCCTACACTGAACAATGTAAAATTAAACAGAGCCCGACATTAAAGACTGTACAATGAAACAGTGACCTACAGTGAATAATGTAAAATTAAACAGAGCCCGACATTAAATACGGTACAATGAAACAGTGCCCTACACTGAACAAGGTAAAATTAAACAGTGCCCGACATTAAATACAGTACAATGAAACAGTGCCCTACAGTGAACAATGTACAATTAAACACAGCCCGACATTAAATACAGTACAATAAAACAGTGCCCTACACTGAACAATGTAAACTTAAACACAGCCCGACATTAAATACGGTACAATGAATCAGTGCCCTACACTGAACAATGCAAAATTAAACACAGCCCGGCATTAAATACAGTCCAATGAAACAGTGACCTACAGTAAACAAGGCAAAATTAAACAGAGCCCGACATTAAAGACAGTACAATGAAACAGTGCCCTACACTGAATAATGTAAAATTAAACAGAGCCCGACATTAAATACGGGACAATGAAACAGTGCCCAACAGTGAACAATGTAAAATTAAACAGAGCCCGACATTAAATACGGTACAATGAATCAGTGCCCTACACTGAACAATGTAAAATTAAACACAGCCCGGCATTAAATACAGTCCAATGAAACAGTGACCTACAGTAAACAAGGCAAAATTAAACAGAGCCCGACATTAAAGACAGTACAATGAAACAGTGCCCTACACTGAATAATGTAAAATTAAACAGAGCCCGACATTAAATACGGGACAATGAAACAGTGCCCAACAGTGAACAACGTAAAATTAAACAGAGCCCAACATTAAATACAGCACAATGAAACAATGCCCTACAGTGAAGAATGTAAAGTTAAACACAGCCCGACATTAAATACGGTAAAATGAAACACTGCCCTACACTAAACAAGGTAAAATTAGACAGAGCCCAACATTAAATACGGGACAATGAAAGAGTGCCCTACAGTGAACAAGGTAAAATTTAACAGAGCCCGACATTAAATACGGTACAATGTAACAGTGCCCTCCACTGAGCAAGGTAAAATTAAACAGAGCACGACATTAAATACGGTACACTGAAACAGTGCCCTACACTGAGCAATGTAAAATTAAACATAGCCCGACATTAAATACGGTACAATGAAACAGTGCCCTACAGTGAACAGTGTACAATTAAACACAGCCCGACAGTAAATACGGTACAATGAAGCAGTGCCCTACACTGAACAAGGTAAAATTAAACAGAGCCCGACATTAAATACAGTACAATGAAACAGGGCCCTAATGTGAACAATGTAAAATAAAACAGAGCCCGACATTAAATACGGTACAATGAATCAGTGCCCTACAAGCAACAAGGTAAAATTAAACAGAGCCCGACATTAAATACGGTAGAATGAAACAGTGCACTACACTGAACAATGTAAAATTAAACACAGCCCGACATTAAATACGATACAATGAAACAGTGACCTACAGTGAACAATGTAAACATAAACACAGCCCGACATTAAATACGGTAAAATGAAACAGTGCCCGACACTGAACAAGGTAAAATTAAACAGAGCCCGACATTAAATACGGTACAATGAAACAGTGCCCTACACTGAACAAGGTAAAATTAAACAGAGCCCGACATTAATTACAGGACAATGAAACAGTGACCTACAGTAAACAAGGCAAAATTAAACAGAGCCCGACATTAAATACAGTACAATGAAACAGTGCCCTCCACTGAACAATGTAAATTTAAACACAGCCCGACATTAAATACGGTACAATGAATCAGTGCCCTACACTGAACAATGTAAAATTAAACACAGCCCGGCATTAAATACAGTACAATGAAACAGTGACCTACAGTAAACAAGGCAAAATTATACAGAGCCCGACATTAAAGACAGTACAATGAAACAGTGCCCTACACTGAATAACGTAAAATTAAACAGAGCCCGACATTAAATACGGGACAATGAAACAGTGCCCAACACTGAACAAGGTAAAATTAAACACAGCCCGACATTAAATACGGTACAATGAATCAGTGCCCTACACTGAACAATGTAAAATTAAACACAGCCCGGCAATAAATACAGTACAATGAAACAGTGACCTACAGTAAACAAGGCAAAATTAAACAGAGCCCGACATTAAAGACTGTACAATGAAACAGGGCCCTACACTGAATAATGTAAAATTAAACAGAGCCCGACATTAAATACGGGACAATGAAACATTGCCCGACAGTGAACAAGGTAAAATTAAACAGAGCCCGACATTAAATACGGTACAATGAAACAGTGCCCGACAGTGAACAATGTAAAATTAAACAGAGCTCGACATTAAATACAGTACAATGAAACAGTGCCCTACAGTGAACAATGTACAATTAAACACAGCCCGACATTAAATACGGGACAATGAAACAGTGCCCTACACTGAACAAGGTAAAATTAAACACAGCCCGACATTAAATACGGTACAATGAATCAGTGCCCTACACTGAACAATGTAAAATTAAACAGAGCCCGACATTAAAGACTGTACAATGAAACAGTGACCTACAGTGAATAATGTAAAATTAAACAGAGCCCGACATTAAATACGGTACAATGAAACAGTGCCCTACACTGAACAATGTAAAATTAAACACAGCCCGACATTAAATACGGTACAATGAAACAGTGCCCTACACTGAACAAGCTAAAATTAAACAGAGCCCAACATTAAATACGGTACAATGAAACAGTGCCCTACACTGAACAATGTAAAATTAAACAGAGCCCGACATTAAATACAGTACAATGAAACAGTGCCCTACAGTGAACAAGGTAAAATTAAACATAGCACGACATTAAATACAGTACAATGTAACAGTGCCCTCCACTGAGCAAGGTAAAATTAAACAGAGCAAGACATTAAATACGGTAAACTGAAACAGTGCCCTACACTGAGCAATGTAAAATTAAACATAGCCCGACATTAAATACGGTACACTGAAACAGTGACCTACAGTGAGCAATGTAAAATTAAACATAGCCCGACATTAAATACAGTAAAATGAAACAGTGCCCTACAAGCAACAAGGTAAAATTAAACAGAGCCAGACATTAAATACGGTAGAATGAAACAGTGCACTACACTGAACAATGTAAAATTAAACACAGCCCGACATTAAATACGGTGCAATGAAACAGTGACCTACAGTGAACAATGTAAACATAAACACAGCCCGACATTAAATACGGTAAAATGAAACAGTGCCCTACAGTGAACAATGTAAAATTAAACAGAGCCCGACATTAAATACAGTACAATGAAACAGTGCCCTACACTGAACAAGGTAAAATTAAACAGAGCCCGACATTAAATACGGTACAATGAAACAGTGCCCTACACTGAACAAGGTAAAATTAAACAGAGCCCGACATTAAATACGGTACAATGAAACAGTGCCCTACACTGAACAAGGTAAAATTAAACAGAGCCCGACATTAAATACAGTACAATGAAACAGTGACCTACAGTAAACAAGCCAAAATTAAACAGAGCCCGACATTAAATACAGTACAATGAAACAGTGCCCTCCACTGAACAATGTAAATTTAAACACAGCCCGACATTAAATACGGTACAATGTATCAGTGCCCTACACTGAACAATGTAAAATTAAACACAGCCCGGCATTAAATACAGTACAATGAAACAGTGCCCTACAGTGAACAATGTAAAATAAAACAGAGCCCGACATTAAATACGGTACAATGAATCAGTGCCCTACAAGCAACAAGGTAAAATTAAACAGAGCCCGACATTAAATACGGTAGAATGAAACAGTGCACTACACTGAACAATGTAAAATTAAACACAGCCCGACATTAAATACGATACAATGAAACAGTGACCTACAGTGAACAATGTAAACATAAACACAGCCCGACATTAAATATGGTAAAATGAAACAGTGCCCTACACTGAACAAGGTAAAATTAAACAGAGCCCGACATTAAATACGGTACAATGAAACAGTGCCCTACACTGAACAAGGTAAAATTAAACAGAGCCCGACATTAATTACAGGACAATGAAACAGTGACCTACAGTAAACAAGGCAAAATTAAACAGAGCCCGACATTAAATACAGTACAATGAAACAGTGCCCTCCACTGAACAATGTAAATTTAAACACAGCCCGACATTAAATACGGTACAATGAATCAGTGCCCTACACTGAACAATGTAAAATTAAACACAGCCCGGCATTAAATACAGTACAATGAAACAGTGACCTACAGTAAACAAGGCAAAATTATACAGAGCCCGACATTAAAGACAGTACAATGAAACAGTGCCCTACACTGAATAACGTAAAATTAAACAGAGCCCGACATTAAATACGGGACAATGAAACAGTGCCCAACACTGAACAAGGTAAAATTAAACACAGCCCGACATTAAATACGGTACAATGAATCAGTGCCCTACACTGAACAATGTAAAATTAAACACAGCCCGGCAATAAATACAGTACAATGAAACAGTGACCTACAGTAAACAAGGCAAAATTAAACAGAGCCCGACATTAAAGACTGTACAATGAAACAGGGCCCTACACTGAATAATGTAAAATTAAACAGAGCCCGACATTAAATACGGGACAATGAAACATTGCCCGACAGTGAACAAGGTAAAATTAAACAGAGCCCGACATTAAATACGGTACAATGAAACAGTGCCCGACAGTGAACAATGTAAAATTAAACAGAGCTCGACATTAAATACAGTACAATGAAACAGTGCCCTACAGTGAACAATGTACAATTAAACACAGCCCGACATTAAATACGGGACAATGAAACAGTGCCCTACACTGAACAAGGTAAAATTAAACACAGCCCGACATTAAATACGGTACAATGAATCAGTGCCCTACACTGAACAATGTAAAATTAAACAGAGCCCGACATTAAAGACTGTACAATGAAACAGTGACCTACAGTGAATAATGTAAAATTAAACAGAGCCCGACATTAAATACGGTACAATGAAACAGTGCCCTACACTGAACAATGTAAAATTAAACACAGCCCGACATTAAATACGGTACAATGAAACAGTGCCCTACACTGAACAAGCTAAAATTAAACAGAGCCCAACATTAAATACGGTACAATGAAACAGTGCCCTACACTGAACAATGTAAAATTAAACAGAGCCCGACATTAAATACAGTACAATGAAACAGTGCCCTACAGTGAACAAGGTAAAATTAAACATAGCACGACATTAAATACAGTACAATGTAACAGTGCCCTCCACTGAGCAAGGTAAAATTAAACAGAGCAAGACATTAAATACGGTAAACTGAAACAGTGCCCTACACTGAGCAATGTAAAATTAAACATAGCCCGACATTAAATACGGTACACTGAAACAGTGACCTACAGTGAGCAATGTAAAATTAAACATAGCCCGACATTAAATACAGTAAAATGAAACAGTGCCCTACAAGCAACAAGGTAAAATTAAACAGAGCCAGACATTAAATACGGTAGAATGAAACAGTGCACTACACTGAACAATGTAAAATTAAACACAGCCCGACATTAAATACGGTGCAATGAAACAGTGACCTACAGTGAACAATGTAAACATAAACACAGCCCGACATTAAATACGGTAAAATGAAACAGTGCCCTACAGTGAACAAGGTAAAATTAAACAGAGCCCGACATTAAATACGGTACAATGAAACAGTGCCCTACACTGAACAAGGTAAAATTAAACAGAGCCCGACATTAAATACAGTACAATGAAACAGTGACCTACAGTAAACAAGCCAAAATTAAACAGAGCCCGACATTAAATACAGTACAATGAAACAGTGCCCTCCACTGAACAATGTAAAATTAAACACAGCCCGACATTAAATACGATACAATGAAACAGTGACCTACAGTGAACAATGTAAACATAAACACAGCCCGACATTAAATACGGTAAAATGAAACAGTGCCCTACACTGAACAAGGTAAAATTAAACAGAGCCCGACATTAAATACGGTACAATGAAACAGTGCCCTACACTGAACAAGGTAAAATTAAACAGAGCCCGACATTAATTACAGGACAATGAAACAGTGACCTACAGTAAACAAGGCAAAATTAAACAGAGCCCGACATTAAATACAGTACAATGAAACAGTGCCCTCCACTGAACAATGTAAATTTAAACACAGCCCGACATTAAATACGGTACAATGAATCAGTGCCCTACACTGAACAATGTAAAATTAAACACAGCCCGGCATTAAATACAGTACAATGAAACAGTGACCTACAGTAAACAAGGCAAAATTATACAGAGCCCGACATTAAAGACAGTACAATGAAACAGTGCCCTACACTGAATAACGTAAAATTAAACAGAGCCCGACATTAAATACGGGACAATGAAACAGTGCCCAACACTGAACAAGGTAAAATTAAACACAGCCCGACATTAAATACGGTACAATGAATCAGTGCCCTACACTGAACAATGTAAAATTAAACACAGCCCGGCAATAAATACAGTACAATGAAACAGTGACCTACAGTAAACAAGGCAAAATTAAACAGAGCCCGACATTAAAGACTGTACAATGAAACAGGGCCCTACACTGAATAATGTAAAATTAAACAGAGCCCGACATTAAATACGGGACAATGAAACATTGCCCGACAGTGAACAAGGTAAAATTAAACAGAGCCCGACATTAAATACGGTACAATGAAACAGTGCCCGACAGTGAACAATGTAAAATTAAACAGAGCTCGACATTAAATACAGTACAATGAAACAGTGCCCTACAGTGAACAATGTACAATTAAACACAGCCCGACATTAAATACGGGACAATGAAACAGTGCCCTACACTGAACAAGGTAAAATTAAACACAGCCCGACATTAAATACGGTACAATGAATCAGTGCCCTACACTGAACAATGTAAAATTAAACAGAGCCCGACATTAAAGACTGTACAATGAAACAGTGACCTACAGTGAATAATGTAAAATTAAACAGAGCCCGACATTAAATACGGTACAATGAAACAGTGCCCTACACTGAACAATGTAAAATTAAACACAGCCCGACATTAAATACGGTACAATGAAACAGTGCCCTACACTGAACAAGCTAAAATTAAACAGAGCCCAACATTAAATACGGTACAATGAAACAGTGCCCTACACTGAACAATGTAAAATTAAACAGAGCCCGACATTAAATACAGTACAATGAAACAGTGCCCTACAGTGAACAAGGTAAAATTAAACATAGCACGACATTAAATACAGTACAATGTAACAGTGCCCTCCACTGAGCAAGGTAAAATTAAACAGAGCAAGACATTAAATACGGTAAACTGAAACAGTGCCCTACACTGAGCAATGTAAAATTAAACATAGCCCGACATTAAATACGGTACACTGAAACAGTGACCTACAGTGAGCAATGTAAAATTAAACATAGCCCGACATTAAATACAGTAAAATGAAACAGTGCCCTACAAGCAACAAGGTAAAATTAAACAGAGCCAGACATTAAATACGGTAGAATGAAACAGTGCACTACACTGAACAATGTAAAATTAAACACAGCCCGACATTAAATACGGTGCAATGAAACAGTGACCTACAGTGAACAATGTAAACATAACCACAGCCCGACATTAAATACGGTAAAATGAAACAGTGCCCTACAGTGAACAATGTAAAATTAAACAGAGCCCGACATTAAATACAGTACAATGAAACAGTGCCCTACACTGAACAAGGTAAAATTAAACAGAGCCCGACATTAAATACGGTACAATGAAACAGTGCCCTACACTGAACAAGGTAAAATTAAACAGAGCCCGACATTAAATACGGTACAATGAAACAGTGCCCTACACTGAACAAGGTAAAATTAAACAGAGCCCGACATTAAATACAGTACAATGAAACAGTGACCTACAGTAAACAAGCCAAAATTAAACAGAGCCCGACATTAAATACAGTACAATGAAACAGTGCCCTCCACTGAACAATGTAAATTTAAACACAGCCCGACATTAAATACGGTACAATGTATCAGTGCCCTACACTGAACAATGTAAAATTAAACACAGCCCGGCATTAAATACAGTACAATGAAACAGTGCCCTACAGTGAACAATGTAAAATTAAACACAGCCCGACATTAAATACAGTACAATGAAACAGTGACCTACAGTAAACAAGGCAAAATTATACAGAGCCCGACATTAAAGACAGTACAATGAAACTGCCCTACACTGAATAACGTAAAATTAAACAGAGCCCGACATTAAATACGGGACAATGAAACAGTGCCCAACACTGAACAAGGTAAAATTAAACACAGCCCGACATTAAATACGTTACAATGAAACAGTGCCCTACACGGAACAATGTAAAATTAAACACAGCCCGACATTAAATACGGTACAATGAAACAGTGCCCTACACTGAACAAGGTAAAATTAAACAGAGCCCGACATTAAATACGGTACAATGAAACAGTGCCCTACACTGAACAAGGTAAATTTAAACAGAGCCCGACATTAAATACAGTACAATGAAACAGTGCCCTACAGTGAACAATGTACAATTAAACAGAGCCCGACATTAAAGACTGTACAATGAAACAGGGCCCTACACTGAACAATGTAAA